>NC_085140.1:142213457-142443457 GCF_024139115.2 Armigeres subalbatus
CTGTAGAGCTCGAAAATATTTCTTTGGGATGGTGAAAACCGCACGCGCCACCGTTCTCCACTGTAGTTTTTAGATTTCTACGCAGAACCGTAATTACCACAAAGACACTATTTATAGATTCCGAACGCGCGCGACGAAATAATCGAAAACGAAAAATCTGCACAATCTCGTTCCGATACGACGATGGAGAAAAATGTTTCTTTTTTCGCAGCTTGCTTACTCGAAGAGGTTCCCTTGTGTTGTCGCTCGTTTGTTCACACACCCCTCGGCGCGTTCGAACGGACTACTTTGCGAAGCGCTTCGGATGCGAGTGCGAGTGCGGCACAGAAAACACGAACGAAAATCCTAGTGGTGTGTGTGCATGTTGATATTTTGAAACTTTTTGGCTGTCATGCGGCAAAATGCTTGAGAAGCGTACGCGTCGACTTGCAAAATGAGTTTATGCTGAAGCGACGCTTTAACGAGGGCATGAAATACAGGAAATACACGCTTAGCTTATATCCCTTCATTTTTAAAAATTCCTAAGAGTGAAATCAGTAGTGATTCAGTTTATTCTGGGGTCGTTCTACAATGATGTCAAAGGTTATAGGGGAGGGGTCCAAGATGTAGTCATAGTACATGTACTAAGATACAAAAAAGCGTAACAGAGGGAGGGTATGAATCCAAAAAAGTGTAACGGTTTGCTAAATTTTCTTTACGGAGGACAGGGTACTCGCACAGAGTGAAGAAAAAGGGCTAGTAGCAAATGTATCTTGCCGTGATGGCTAATTGGGTGGACGAGACCTATCGCGCTTATAAGTTAAATGCCCGGCTATGGCTATCAATGGTCGTCAAGATGCTCGGCAGCCAATTCAGCTTAATGGATTCAAAAGTGTCCGTAAATTTGTTTTACATTATTTGACAATTTGACTTATAACTAAGCTTCACTTACGACCCTATTTGTGTCGAGCCGCTAACGGCATACTCGATGCTCTGGCGCGCTGCTGTGACGGGCCCCGCTTTCCAGATCCAGTCGTTCGAATGCGCTTGTCATCTGACCGCGCTCCTTGCACTTCCACTCACTTACAGCATACAAGTCATCGCTTGACCCGCAGGCACTTCTCACGCTTTTGCTCCGCAGTGCATAACCGTATACTCGATTCAATGACTGGTGTGCCGGCGCTACACTGAACACAAATGGTAGCGAGATGTGTCTTCCTGTGCAAGATTTGGGATGATGGTCCGAGAATTGTGGAGCCTGAAATCCTCCGCCACTTTGTTTGAGGTGCTGCGCACAATTTGCGCCGTGACCATATAGAGTGGCGTGCTTAACGCGTGTCCCTCCGTCCTCTCCAGTGCGAAACTGCTGGTTAGGTATGCTCGCAGTATTACGTCTCGGATGCAAGGCACAAAGCCTGACTGATCTCAATGACCGTATAAAGAAGCCCTGCAAGAATCAGAATCCGCGATTAGCACATGAAGCTTCTGTAGTAGTGGGTCACCTTACTAGGAAGACTTCTTTTGTTTCGGGTCGGTCTACGATAGAGTGCAGACTGTTGCTCGACTGCTAGCACTAAGAGCTTGTGGAGATGACACAATTAGGGTTATGTTATGGTTCGCTGTGAAGCTTGTGTTACCACCTTTCTTTCCGGATGTTTCAGTATCCTCTCCGGAGAGTGCGTGTTAGATTCCGCTTTAAAACGTATCCTTTGCCAGTAGGCCGTGTTTCACCTAATTTAGATTAAAGGTAAGTTATAGCGATTTCTGTCACTCCATCGGATTAATTTGCGCCAACCACTTACGTTATTGATTGTACCTCCGTTAGAGTAGGAAATACGATTTCTTGCGACGTGGATTGCCGGTTGGATCGGCGAGATTGGCACAGTCTGAGAGAGCACGGCTAGATGGGACTAGATCAGCACTAGAGACCTGATAAGAGAAACGCGGATAGAAATGTAACCTCCAACACTGCAGCCAATCTCTTATAAAGAAAAACACATGAAAAGGAAGAAACGTTTATCCAGGTAAATTTAACATTTCACTATTTAATTGTAATCAATGACAATACAATCAATAAACAAAGCAATTGCATTTATAATCTGTCATTGATTTGCATAACAAATGTAAAATGCATTCAAAATTTGTTTATCATCATTGGTATTAAATTGAATTGAGCTGTTTTCAGTATTTGTCTGATGTTTCGCTGTTTTTAAGGTTCTTGCTGATTGGCTGCTGTTTGATTGTCTGATTGGGCACATGCCAATCCGCGTTTCTCTTATCAAGGCCTCTACATCCTCTACATGCACTATGTCCGGAGGAAGTATGCCGATTGCTGTTCTGTCAGTGTTGCGGTGTGAGTGGCGACAAGTGGCGAAATATGCTTCTGTCAGTTGGTGACGCTGGATGCGTACTTTTATGTTTATGCTAATTACACTGCTAGTGAACATTGTTAAATAGCTTAAGAATAAAGGCAAAATATTTTGTCGACATGACCCGTAACACAGTATCATCATAATTAGAACGTATTTGTGAAGTACTCTTTCACAAAAATTTCAAACATTGTTATTACGTTTTGAGGAGCTCAATGTTCTTAATTTCTACTTAGCATAGAACAGTTCGATAAATAGTTTACATAGTGACATGAAACTGTTGTTCGGTGTTTAATATACGATGATAATAGCGGTAAATGTTTTGCGCTACTAGTTTTAGTGACAGAAGTGCAATTAACAGTTAATGTCTTTACATAGAATACTATGCCAGATGTCTTAGTATCTAAATTTCTACATCTATTAACAATTGTGGATCTTCAAAGATAGTCGAATACTAGATACTTGGGCGCTACGTATCTAAGCCATCGGGTCATGTCGAGGAAATGTATAGGTATAGGAATTACATTCCTAGTCTACAGATGCATAAAGCGGTATTTACCTTCATTGTATACTTTGTGATGTGCTGATTTATTCACCCTGATATTCGAGAGCGCGTTAGCGCTAGTGAGTCGTGTGTGTCACATCTGGTTGTAGCATGTCAACGTTGCTGTGGTGTGTACCTTTCCACATCTTAACGTGAGCCGGACGACACGTTCGTTCTGTTATCCTTCCATATTATTGTGGGTGACAGCACCGTGGTACAACCCGACAGTGGTGATGTAAACGTTGGGGATTTAACATCAGATGATGGACGCAGCTAATCCTTAGGTTTCAGCATCTATGGATGTTCATTTGTTCGTTGCGTACGAGTAGCAGAGATGTACGAGTCCCCATGGCTGAACGGTCAGACAGTATCTTCTTCTTCTAAGGAGCATGCGTAGTTCCATGGAGACAGATAAGCAGGTGTTGATCACTGTTGTCGTAAACTTCTGTGTAATATTTTGTCCTCGTACGACAACTGTGCTGTTTGCGTTGAGACTTCAAAGCTTGGTCATATTCTCCTTCAGATGAGCAGCAACAATAGCCTGATGTGGGTTATGTAGTAGCTGTGCATGAAGACTTGATGTGTGCATGATTCCATGGTTAAATGGTCAGAATTTCTTTCTCTTCAACAGGAGGTCAGGTCGTTTCCACTGGAAAAGATGAGCTGTGTGGAACACCATTGTCAAGGCTTCTGGTTTAATAAGGACACATCATCGTACAGCATAGAATACGCTACATTCCTTGGATTTGAAGGTTTTATGTTAACGTTGACACGGACTCAGCTAGTGGGGTTAGGTAGCGCCAACTCTCGATAGCAACACTGTTTCTTTTGAAGGTTAGCTTTAAGCAAATAGAGATAGTTTTATTTAGCTATTATTTAAATTTAGTTTGAAAAGGCCCTACTATAGACTTCTTATAAGTGACCGTTATATTTTGCGCAAGCAAGTCTGGGTTATTCGATAAATCGATCGATCGCAATAATAAAATCGTTAGATACACAATTCATCATATAAATTTTAGGCAACACAATTCACAACTACTTAAATATACAATATTAATGAATTTAACACGAAAGCGTGAACTAAATTTTCATTTGCAATTTTCATTTGCATTCAGACTATAACTATTTGGAATAATAAATTTCACTAATAATTCTTTGCACTCTTTTGGTTTAGCTCTGATGACGGTGCAAATCTGCTTATTTTTGTTTTCATCAGCTTGCTGACGTTTCTCCGTCAGTACATCAATTTTCTCTTCTTGCGCACTGTCATCGGGAAGCATAGCGCTGTGCCGGCCTGGGTTACCGAAACGAGAGGTCTTGTCGGCACATACCCCCGCCCGTAAACCTTGGTGAGGATCAGGGACATCCGAAACTCCAGGAGAGGTTTACGTTCCTCCACGACATCTAGAACACTAGCTTCACGGCTGCTCTTCGGATAACGCTCGTCGATGTTCGGACAAAGCTTGCGCACTCTACCATCTCGTCCGGGTAGACCCTTCGACTCGCCGCGAACACTGGTTCTTGCCTTCATCCACCACCAAGACCAGGTCTCCCACGATATCTTTGACGTCCTGGAACCACTTACATCTGCGCGTGATGACCGGCAGATATTCTTTCAGCCACCGATTCCAGAACTCGCCGGTGATGTACCTGGTAGCTTCCAGCTGCTGAAGAGTCGAACGAACGTCCAAGTTCTCCTGAGCCAGGAATTTCATTCCAGAGGAATTGCCCAACAAAAGGGTTGCGTCAGGCCTCTTGATCTGCAGACTCAAGCGGAACGTAGGTCGAGGTCTAGAATTGATCATTGCCTCCGCCTGAGCAGAATCGTTTCCAACGTTTCGTCGTTCGGTCTGCTGGTCCATTTTATTGCCCCGATCGCCACCTTAACTGAACGCAGTCTTCCCACGCTCCACATGTGCGGAGTAGCGGTGGGATGAACTTCCAGGTTGTCTGCGCTGTGGTGAACTTCCTCTGGGCTTCTTCGTTTCTTCGGTAAGCTTGTTCAACTCTGTTGCTTCCTTGAAACATGTGGCATTGTTCGTCCAGAATTCCCTAAGTCCGCGGCGGAAACGAAGCGTTGAACAGCCATGATACATGACTCCGTGCTCAGAGTGTACCAGCTCCAGATGGATTGCTCTGGTAGTGGCAGGTGAATAGGGCCACCCACTTGACGTTGCTTCGGCCTATCTTGACGAGCACTCGAATAAGTCCAACCGGTGAACGTGAACGGTTGGTTGAAGCGCCAGACGCATTTCGGGAAGCGGAGCCATCGCAGGTGGTTTTGGAGCCGACTTTGCGATGCGGCACACTACGCAGTTACCAGCTACCTTATCCACCAATCTTCTTAGCATCGGGATATCGAAGCGCTGGCGAATTCATTAACAACCGTCCTCGGTTGGCGTGACGGAACGCGGTGGAACCAGTCAACGATGAAGAAAGTGATCGCATGCTGCTTGGGAGAATTACAGGAAACTTCGCTTCCATCGCTACGGGGCAGCTTCGATTCGACCACGACTCCGCAGAATTCCTCTCGTCAATGAAAGGCCATTTCGAGAGATATTGCTGGACTTCTTCACCACGACGCGGCGGACGGCGGACCTTGAGATGTAGCGAGAACGGCGACTTCATCAGGGTAGGCCTCGACTTGCTAACTTCCACAGAATTTCTTCTGCTCGCGTAGTTTGTCACTGTTGAGAACGCCAAGCCCAACGCAAGTCTCGCTTCTTCTGCGAATGGTCGACGAAACGCAGTACGTAGGCGTTGCACGGTGTAATTTGGTCCAACTGCTAAACCGAGCTAAATCCACAATCGGATCGAAATGTGCAAAGAGAAAGTGTGCAGGTCGTAGCTCTTCGTCAGTTGAAGGATCGTTCGTTGTTGCGGCCAGTCCTTCAGGGTCTTTGAGGAAGGTTGGCCCGGAACCAAGGCTGTCCATGGTTAACTGCGGACTAGATCCCCACTTGGTAGCTAGATCGACGTTGAGCTTCGTAGGCACCCACCTCCACTCACGTTGCTCTGTGAAGTCAGGACTACGACGCGGACGGCGCAAACTTGTGAAAGCGCCCGATCATGGGAGCGAATCCACGCAAGTACCGTACCCGAATCACTCCAGCAGAAGCGACGGCTGATCGTGAAACTGTGCTGGTTCTGGATGGTTCTTAAAGTCGAACGCCGAGGACGGCTGCTTTCAGCTCGAGTCTAGGGATAGAGAGCGTTTTTAGCGGAGCATTTTGGTCTTGGCGCCGACGAGCACTTGTATACCATGTTCTGTCTCCAGGCGAAAGTGCATGCGCAGGCGAATGCTGACTCGCTGGCGTCGACAAATAGATGTACTTGAAGACCGTCGAACTTGCAGGAAGGGCGAGGAAATAGCACCGAGGAATGCGAAGCTCACTCAGTCGTCCGAAGAGATTTGACCACTGCTGCCACCGCTCATATATGTCCTCCGGTATCTGTTGATCCACTCCGTTCCTTTCGCCCAAATGTCTTGTAACAGAATTTTACCAGAGGAAGAAGGCGATGAACCGAGAGGGTCGAACAAGCATCACAATCCTGGCGATTTCCCTCTTTGTTGGAATGTATGCCTGGCAGTATGGACTGAGATCTTCCCTCAGGCCGAACATGTACACGAAGACATCGTCGAATGGAATCCACTTCATGCCGAGCACCGATTCCAGCTTTTCTCCTCGTTCTAGGTCCAGGTTCTTCGGCTCACGCATGTCGCACCGATTCCCTGAGAACACCTGCTTCGTTGACGAAGTGACGCAGCGTGAAACTAGCCAGAGAGTGGACCAACAACCTCGTTGAACTCGATCGCCTCCTGGACTGTCTCGAAGCTGTCCAGGTAGTCATCCACGTAGTGGCGTTTTGATAGCCGCGGCCGCCCGCGGATATTCGCCTGAACACTCTTCCGCGTTGAGGTTTTGACATACTGTGCAGAGGTTGGAGAACAGGTCGAACCAAACTGGCGACGTCCATCACATACACCCTAGGTGGATCCGACGGGTTGTCGCGGAACAGAAACCTGCGACTGGCAGTCGGGTGCTCGAATCTTTATTTGGTGGAACATCTCCATGATATCTCCACACGGCGACTGGAAACTGGCCGACGGAGAACTTGCGGAAGGGGACAGTAGGTCCGGGCCTGAGCAGCTTGGAGTTGAAGGAAACGTTGTTCTTTTGGCTGCTGCATCCCAGATTAGCCGCACCTTGCCGGGTTTTCGTTCGTAACGACGCCCAACGGAGATCCAGACTTGTTCAGCTGCTACGGACCAGTTCAGCCAGGCTTGCTTTGTGGGCGTATCCCTTACGCTCGTCCACGATCTGTCTCGCACCTGTCGTTCCACTGGATTCTGCGCAGCTTTCGCTCTAGCGCCCAACCGACGTACAGCCATGGGGTAGCTATCGGAAAACTGGATCGTCCGCTCTCCAAAGCAGTCCGGTTTCGTACCCCGATCCAGAGGGAACGCGGCGCGTTGTGTCCACCAGCAGCCGTCTAGCACGCTCTTCTTCCGACTCGGAATCTCCGAGGCGAAACGCCTGCAGTCCAGGAAGTAGTCACGTAGCTGTTCGTTCAACTCTCGATCCGGATCAGATACCGCCCGACATGAAAGCTAACGATTGCCGTTGCGGCGGCTGACCGGGTATGCAGCCAAGATGCTCCACCCAAGTCTACATTTCGCCCCGATCGGATCCTTCGGTCCTCCTTCGCAGCTTCAGCGGGACGACAGTCTGAGATTGTTCAGCCTATCAGCAACTTAGGTTGACGAGTTCGTAGTCCTCCAGGGAAGACCACGAAGGTGAGAAACCGATGAGCCAGTTCCCCATTTCAGAGATTGAAGTAAGAAGCCGGCTGACCGTCGAGCATCCACCAGCTTGTGCGCGATTGGAACCCTTCGATTTCGACCTGGACACGGTGTGATTTCGCCTCTTTCCTGTACGTTGCCGGTCCATTGGAGTGTTAGTGGCTCTAGCTGACCTCTGACTCTATGCTTGCGACTGATTCCTCCAACAGAGTGTAGGAAGAGCCCTCATCGATGAAAAGCGAATATTGGTTGGGAGGAGATGCTGAAAAGAACGATGGGCACGATGCGAAAGAGTGGCCATTTAAATCGTCCGACAACACGTGACGCTGACATTCCTACGTTTCCCGAGGGGGATTGAGGTGTGTAGGAGGGTGTTGTGCTTTTGCCTACAACCTTCGACTCCATTCATGAACGAAGGCCATTTGCCGTGGTTATTCAGGCACGTCCGACATAAACCCTTCAGTGAAAAGTTTCCAGCGTTCGTCCAAAGTCGCACCCTTGAACTGATGACATTCTGTCACCCGATGACGCTCGACGCGCTGCGCATGGTTGTAGCCTTCGTGTTGACTGGAGAATTTAGCCCGCCGGTGCTCCAGGAGCTGATCCACGCGGAGGGGGATTCGTTCACCGGAATGTGCGTGACGTTTCCGGTTTCCTGGACTTTCGCTTGTCATTTCTTGCTGTGCTTTTTCTCCTGGGAACTCGAAAGACACCTCACTGCCGCCGTTACCAGCCCGGCCATGAAGTCCCCTGAATGTTTCGAGGGTCGCCGGCTGGTTTTGTTCTGTAGATTGCCCAGTCGAGTCGCATTGAACCAGGCAGTTTCACAAGCTCAGCAATACGTAACTGAACGAAGCATACCGATTGGCCGGACGCAAGGCAGCTAAACGCGTTCCACTGGTCAACCAGCACCAACAGCAAGACAGGAGCACCCAACATAGCAGTAGCCCCACTTGGTGGAAGTAAAAAAACGGCAGTCGAAGTGGGCTTAGTGTTATTTTTTTTCTTCTCTTGTACCAAATGTGGAAGTGTCTTCGGTGTGAAATCCAATCAGCGAAAAAGATAATTTAGTTCGAATTTCCCGCGCAGGATTACGAAAAGAATATTGACGCTGGAGGAACTCGAAAATACTGGCCACTTCCTAAGTGGGCCCGTTGTGGAGTTGTCTGGATCCAAATCATAAGGTGAATTTGATTTTTCTCATTCGTATAGGAAAGGAAATTGTTATTACGTTTTGGATTTCACTATGGTAATTGATGCCACAGTCCGGAAGTGAAGGAATTTTCCACTTCAGTTGGAGTGGATCGATGTTGTTCCCGAGAAGAAATGCTCAAAATATTTCGGTGTTGTGCTTCCATTTTGACGTTTTATGCTGCTGACGATGTACGATGTTGATTGTATATCTAGTTGGATCAAATCAAAACGGGCAGCGCGAAGAGAAATCTTTCATGCATATGCATAAGCAGTTCCAGAGTTTCGAAGTGTGGGGGGGCGAGTCTGTATGGATATCTATAAAGTGTGGGTCGGGGCGTTTGATCGTTCAACACTTTCGTAGCTAGAAAACACTATTCTTAAGCAATCCATCGCTTATTACGCTTTTTTTTGTATACCTATTTTGTAAAAAAAACGCTTGGAATGTTTTTAAATGTCGATAGGAGTATTTAATAATATTATGTCTTTTTTTTAATAGAATATGAGTATCTTTCTTAATTCGTAACAATTGCCCTTTCCTGTTTTTTTTTCATATGCTATTTGTAGAATGTATGAGACCAGGGGTTTAACACCTAGAAACTGTCATTGACCATAGCCAAGGGACGAAGCAAAAGATCGCAATATTTTATGTATCTATGTGTGGAGCGAAACACACAGCGAGATATTTGTTTTCTTTCATTCGCGATTTCCTGACTGATAGAAATAGTTTGGAGAGAAGACGTTATTTTTTGTTCTTTTGCTTGATAGGGCTCAACAGGATAAATCCCACCGAAAATCATTACCACCATCGCTTTACTTAGTGCACCCTCTTTTCTTTTGAAAATATAACTAACAAGTCAGAAAGCCATTGCCGATGGAGGTGTAATTAAAACCCGAAAAACTGAGCAAAAGCGAGAGAGTTACAACTCCAGCGCTCTCAGCGCTCCAACATTACAGCGACATTATTGGTTGCATACACATCGATTCCGATAGAAAGAAAACAAGAAAAACATCACTTTAGAAACAACCCCACCTCTACTATAGCTTCAACTACTCGTCAGCAACGTGGAGCGATCATCGAAGAATTGGCGCTAATGTGTTTATGCTCGCACTTTGCTTATCGAGTTCTACGGGTTTCCTCTTCACAATGTTTAGGTTACTGAATACGTTGCATTCTCCTAGAGTGGATCCATATTTTAGAACGTTATATAAACATTTTTCTTTGCAAATCCATTGTGAGATTTTGATTCTCATAATAACGTTGAACATTATGGTTTTGTTACGTTCTTGAAGAGAATAGAAACGTCCTTGATTTTCTAACTGTAATATATTTTAAACTATTTTTTCAGCGTTATGGAACAAATTTTAATAATCTACACTTACACATTTGGAAGTCATCATCATCGACTTCAGTTTATATTTTCATATACATCTTCCTTTAAAAAAAATGCGATGGAAACTAAGCAGGGGGCCTACATAATACAGTGTTGATCCAATTTTGTCTACCCCCGATTTTATTACGTTTTCGACCAGATCGTTCTTTTTATTTTCGTAAATAATACTGCAAACAACATTGATTTTCATGAAATACTTTTTACCGCCTGTGATTTATTACGAATCATTTCTGAGTTCCTGCTTTTACGAGTCATAAGCTTATTAAAATTTGTGAAATGAATTTGAAAATTGAAATTTAAAAAAAATCCTATTTTTTCACATTTCCGACTCTTATTCTTCAATGGCTCTACATTGCAACTGAAAGACTTCTATTAGAATTTCCTCAGTTATTAATTAAAAGCTTTTCTATGCCCGCCTTTGCATGAGTATGTATCTTGTGTGGCAAGCAGTGGCGTCGCGTAACCTCACTTTTTACCTGTGCACTGACCCAAAAAATGAAAATTCTGATATTTTGACAGCCCAAATGGAAAATAAAATTATTAGAGTCGTTTAAACGATTCGAAAACGAGAGGTCGGAGTGACAACACGCGTTTTCTGTAGAGCACGCTTAAAGTCATTCACACAATTTTGTGTTTCGTTCACACAAAACGGGCCTAACCTGGAACAACACATATTATGAGTAACTGCCATGTTACTCATTTTAGTGTAATTGACGGTGAACGATTTCCGATGAGTTCATTTCACACAGTGAGAGAGCGGTCGGAAAACGGACCTAACCTCAATTAAATTTTTTTATGTAAATTGAAAATTATCGAAACATTTTTATACTATTTCAGAGGAGTCCCCATTTGTTTCGATATGACCAAACTAAAGTGCGATGTTTATAGTCGCACATTTTAGTTGTATCGTATCGAAACATAACGAAAATCCACAGAAAAAGTAATTTACGTTGCGGTGCATGCCGGACGCAACCGCCATCATGGCGGTCAAAATGGACTTGACAGTTCGAAGCAAAGTTTCTTACACATATTAAAATAATAAAAGACATTACACAGCGACTGTGCATGTCTTACACATAATTTTCACACAGATTGCTATTCTCTCGTGTCATCGTCGTCATGTGTGAAAATTATTCATGCGATGTGTAATTTACTTTAAGCGTGAGAGTGTCTCAAGAGAGTTTCTCGCGGTGATAAAAATCACATTAATCAAGGAAAAGGAATCTATACTTAATTACCAGTGATAATAGTAATAACTAAAGAGAAGTAGTAACTAAATATACAGTGTACAGTGTGATTGAAGTGCGATAGGACGCTAACTAGTGCAAGTGTACCAGTGGAAAAAAAACCCACGCGGAGAATCAAAATGGCGGATAGTGAGGTGATCAAAAGAAAATAAAATGGCGGAGAACAGAAATGAAAAGATGATGCAATCCGGTACATCCATGGATACCAACGGGAACACAACGCAAAATACACGACAAGACAAACCGAAGATCAACTACCAATACGAAAACGGTGACAAAGGACCGTTTCGTGTTATGGTTGAACTGATTGACACGCAGAATGGAAACTTGAAAATAAACAAATTGTCACTAGCTTGCGCACTGCGGCGAATGCCAATTTACAAAACTCACATCACCGAAATGAAACAGGTTGGAAGGAACAAACTAATGGTCTACGTCAACAACTACCAAATTGCGAATAGACTGACAACGGATGCCAATTTGAAAGACAAGAATTATCGAGCCTACATCCCACGACACCTAGTGTCGGTCACAGGTGTGATCGCCGGTGTGCCAATCGACATCTCTGAAGAAAAGATTGCAGAAGAAATGGAGTGCGAATACCAAATCATGACAGTTTATCGCATGAATCGGCACGTAAATGGCAAGAAGGAACCAACAATGCGAGTAAGCGTTACATTCCGAGCACCCAGGCTTCCTGAGCGTGTCAGAATTTTCTGCTGCTCAGTGGGCGTCAGAGCCTTTTATCGAAAAACAGTGCTATGCCACAACTGCCTTCGGTATAATCACCTGGCCACAAACTGCAAAAGCAAGCGGAGATGCAACAACTGTTCAAGATCACATGACAACGAAGAAGACTTCAATGAGTGCAAACAACCCAAAAGGTGCTTGTATTGCCGTGTGGAGCATAAGACTACGGATATCAGTTGCCCGGAACGTACAAGGCAAAACAATGTGCAAGCGATCATGGCACGTACGAATCTAACCGCGATTGAAGCAGTGGAACAGTACCCCATCCAAACACGTAACTACTATGAAGCACTGGTCGAAGGCACCCAGGAGCCGACGCCAGCAGAATCGTTTGCAACCATGACAGCAGGGAAGTACAGAACACGCACCACTCTACCCACTCGGCCGAGGAAACGCTCCGGAGATTACGAAAGATCGACAAACATCGCGGACCAAGTTGTGATAATGCAGGAGAAAAAAAACGAACGGACGAAATGAATCAAGTGAATGGTGTGGCCTTATTCAATAAGTTCAAGGTCACGGAAGCAGATAAGTGGAAGAACCAACTACGTGAAGCAGCAAAGCAACAACAAACACCCGGAGCAACGCACAATCAACAGCCCACCCTAGAACTAGAATAGCAAAAAAAAAAAAAAAAAAAAAACAATATGTAAACAACCAAATAAAAATGCGTGTAGTACAAGCTAATGTTCAGAGTTTAAAAAAGAATAAGGATGAAATAATGCGAGTATTGAACGAAAAGCAATTTGAAATTGGAGTGTTCTCGGAAACGTGGACAAAACTAGGTGAGGAAAGCAATCGGGAATACAGGATAAACGGCTACCATCAAATATTAGCAGCAAGACCAGACAACTATGGAGGAGTTGGAGTATATGTGCAACACAAATACAACTACCAACAGATGGACATCACAGTGCAGTCGGAGCAGATTCAAATAGTCGCTGTAAAAATTTTACGTTTGGATATTGTAATCATCGGTATTTATGCGGCACCATCGATGGCGGCTAACTCATTCGAAACGGAAATCAACTCGATACTGGTACAATTGGAGCGATGCAATAGAGTGATCATTGCTGGTGACTTCAATTGTCACCACATCCAATGGGGTAACAGCTACAGCGATAGGAAAGGAGCAATTCTACTAGACGCCATAAATGATTCAAACTTCATATTGATGAATGATGGATCAAAAACTTTCATTCCACTAGACACCACAAAACAAGCGACGGCTATCGATTTAACATTTTGCTCGGCAGGACTTTTTTCACGTCTGGAATGGAAAGTTATTCATAAACACATTGGAAGAAGTGAACATGTGCTAATCGAAACGAATTTGGACGAACCGGACAAAAATTCCAGACCAACCTTTTTGAATCACAAAAAAGTATTCGAAGAGGTCTCCAGCTGGAACAGAGATGACATCAACAGTTTCGAGGAGCTCAGAGGAAAAATTAAGCAATGTGTCAGAAAGAATAAAAAACCTAGCAGATACACACCCAAGTCTTGGTGGAATGATACGGTGGAGAGGGCATGGAAGGATAAGATGGAGGCGGCCAAGAGGTTCCACGAACGAAGCACAATAGAAAACGCTATAGAGGTCAAAAAATGTTCGGCAACTTTCACCAGATTAAAAAAACGAAGGAGTCAAACGGCAGATAGAAGAACTAGCGGAAACGATCGACCCACAAACAAGCTCGAAGGTTTTGTGGAATAAAATTTCTCGAATATCGGGAAAAAGAAGCAAAAGAAGAGTCAACAATCCGATCCAAGAAGACGAACAAATGGCGACAGACTTTTTGGATCTACACGTAGGAGCAAACGATGTAGACATCGAAGTTCCAATATCGTATGGACCGGTTTGTAGATACAACCTGATGGACGCAGATAAATGGAACAAAATATTAGCAACAAAAAACGCGAAATCAGCACCATCTGGGGACATGATTACTTATGGTATGCTTAAGCAAATAAAACCGGAAGTAAGAGAAGTCATCCTAGAACAGATAAATCAAATGTTTATATCAGGCACACTAACACATCAACTGAAGGAAGATAAAATCGTTGCTATACCAAAACCGGGACGCGACCAAGGCAAGGAACAGTACAAGAAAAAAGGCCGATGGCACTGATCCCTACCATAACCAAGATACAGCTGTATTAGAGAAAATACAACAACATGTGGCCGACAGAAACATATTGCCAAGGCTCTCCTTTGGGTTCAGGCGAAATGTTTCAACATCAACCTGTGTTAATTACGTAGTCAACGCAATCAAGCAACACAAAAGAGAAGGTTTCATCACGGCTGTGACATTTTTGGACTTAAAAAACGCATATAACGCAGTGCGAACCGATCGTCTAGAAGAAATCATGCAAGAGATGATGTTTCCGCCTGAACTATTTATCTGGGTTTCATCATTCTTGAAAAACAGGAAAGTGGAGATGAAAGTTGGTGAAAAAGTCTTGAAGCAACGGGCTTCCACAGGGCGACGTTATGTCTCCATCTCTGTTCAACATATACACGACAGAGCTACATACGGTTGACGAATCAGGTGTAATATTGGTGCAATTCGCTGATGATTTCGCCCTGATGGTCAGAGCGAAATCCGTTGAGATGGTAAACCAGAAGATGCAACACCAATTAAACCAGTTTGCACGAAAAGCACAAGATCTGAATTTGGACATCAATCCGGACAAGACCAAGGTAGTCTTATTCCACGGAGGAAACAATACGATAAACGTTAGAATCAACAACGTAGAGATAGAGATGGTCAACAGTCACAGATATCTCGGACTACAAATCGATAGATTCCTAGGATTTGGCGGACACATACGGACTGTCAAACAAAAGATTCAAGAACGGCTAAAAATGCTGAAAGTTATCAGTAGTATACGAAGCGGCGGTCATCCACAGACGATGAATTTAGTCTACAATGCACTGGTCAGAAGCTGTATTGAATATGGATCATCCGTGATCAATAACGCATCTGTGACGAACAAAAAGACGATACAAACTCTCATCAATTCGTGCCTGCGTAAAGTTACTGGGTGCAGTAAAACTACTCCACTGAACTCTTTACTAGCTGTAGCAAGTCAAGAGCCATGGAACATTAGAAGTGAATATATAGCGTGCAGAGAGATCGCCAAGATTGTAGCGTATCGAAGCCCGATTCACGAACAACTGCTAGACATCGAAGAATACGAAGGGGACGAAGGAAGACTAACGTACATGGAAAAACAATATCTGGAACATGTACATACATTTAAAATCATCAGCCCTATTCGAAGAGTAAGAGAACATGCGGATGTAGAGGATATCGAAATCAACACAAACGTGGGAGCTACTTTCAAAAAGCAGAATGCTAACCCCAAGATGATGAAGCAAATGGTGTTAGGAATGCTCAATGGAAAATACAGATCCAGAATAAAAAATTTCACAGACGCATCGATGTGGGACGATACTTGCGGGATAGGAGTCTACGTGGAGTCTACCAACAAAAGAATAGCGTTGAGGCTGGAACACCAAACATCGATAATGACTGCCGAAATGGTAGCGATAAAAGTCGCCACAGAAGAAATAAGTAAAGGACAGTTGAAGAACGCGGTGATCCTGACGGATTCATTGTCGTCCTGTATGATGCTAGAGCAAAGCCAAAAGCAACCGGAACGAAGCCAGATGACCGACGAGATCATCCAAATATGTAGGAAATGGAAGGTCGACATCCAGTGGATTCCCAGCCATATCGATATCAAAGGCAACGATTTGGCCGATTCCTTGGCCAAACATGGAGCGCAACACGGAGAACTACTTGAACATCCAATATTGCTGAAAGATGCATATCTACGGCTGCTGCAAATAAAAAAACAGAAGGCAAACAATTGGTATAAAGAATATGCTATTAACGAAAAAGGGCGGAAATTTTTCGACATACAGCCAGAATTCAAAGAAGAACCGTAGTACTACAACTTACCGCTGAACAATGTCGAAACAAGAACTCTGAACAGACTGCTAACGGGTCACAACTACAGTGAATACTGGCTCCACAAAATGAAACTCCGAGATAGTCCAAATTGCGAAACCTGCAACGTGACTGAAACTGCAGACCATGTTGTACTACACTGCAAACGATTCGAGCAAATAAGACAAATCTACAATTTTGGTAGATTTCAGTCTATGAAACAGCTATTCGAAGCGAAGGATATTGGCATCCTTCGAGAAGTTGTTGATTTTCTGAAGAGAACACAACTGAAGATTTAAAGCGAACAGAAGCAATGAATAAAATATAAAGAAGTTCCAAATTAAACCAAGAAGGAAACCTGACAATCAAAACAAACACGTAGCAGGGCAACGGCTGAAAAAATTCGGCTGTCCCGCCTGCTGAGACCGAAACAACTTTGCTGCATCCGCAGCCATAGGGGTGGGCTGTCAAATCGACGTTAAAGAAGCAGATGGACTTATGGTCAAACGTCACCTGTCCAAGCACAACAGAAGAGAAGAAGAAGAAGAAGAGTCGTTTAAACTAATCAACATCTAGTTATTCTATGCATTTCCGCACACCAATTCCTTAAATTTAAGTCCAGTGCACAGGTAGATTGAGGTTAGGGAAACGCCACTGGTGGCAAGTACAATGGATACACTATGCCCAGGGTGTCGAGAAAGTTTCCCACGCAAAAACATCATAGACCGGACCGAGAATCGAACGCGTCATCTCCGGATTGGCAATCCTACGCTTTTGCTCGAAAGTCTACTGGAGGCCCCTATATTTCATATTTTATCATTTCAAATTTCATCAGGGTTTGATAAAATCGGGATACTACTGTATTCCTTTATTACATTTATTTTGCTTACATCTAAACAGATAACACTAAATCAATCACAATATTTAAAAAAAATCGTATTTCACTACTCACATTGTTATCAGCCGTTAGCAAGGATCCAACTTAGACGAATTCATCGACAACGTCAAAAGTATCCCCGTTTTACGTAATGTTTGGCCGACAATGTCCATGTCATCAGCGAAACAAACAAATTGACTGGATCTGTTGAAAATCGATCCCCGACTGTTACACCCCGCTCTCCGCAAGATACGTTCAAGTAGGTACAACATTGAACAATATGCAACAAGTCTTATCACCTTGTCGTAGTCCGGCGAGATTCGAACGAACCTGAGTGTTTGCCAGAAATCTTCACACAATTTTGCACACCATCCATCGTTGCTTTGATCAGTCTCGTAAGCTTCCCGGGAAACCTGTTCTCGTCCAAATTGTTCATGTTTTATAGCTCTACGCGGTCTATTATGTACATATATCGTAAACCTCCTTGAAATCGATAAACAGGTGGTGCGGCTTGATATTCACGGTGTTTATGAAGGATTTGCCGTACAGTATAAATAGATCTTAGATCTGGTACGCTATCAAGCGGCCGTTGACGAAGCCGGCTTGATAACTTCCCACGAACCCATTTAGTAATGGGAATATACGACGGAAGATTATCTGCGATATAACTTTGTAGGCAGAATTTAGGATGGTAATCGTTCTGGTAAACCTTATCGATGGGGCATTTGACCTCTTCCTGCAACTCCTCCGGTAGCTGCTCTGTTTCCCTGGGTTCATTTTCGTGAGTTCAACTTCGACACCATCCTTACCAGCTGCTTTATTGTTCTTGAGCTGTTGGATGGCATTTTTATTTTCTCTCAAGGTGAGGGCTGGTTGGTTTTCATTGTCCGCTGAACTGATGCAATCTTCTCCTCCGCTGCACAGCGGGACACATCGAGCAAAAAACTGATGTCCGCCGCTTTAAGTCCATCCGATAATGTATTCCTGGATAGGAAACGTTTGAAAGGGGTTTTCGTAGGCTGAAAAAAACTGGAAGCGGTCTGTTCGGACTTTCGGATATTAAACGAAACTGTTTTGGAAATATCAACATTTATAAGGATTATCAAAAGAGTGATACAAATTTTGACTTTTTTGCCGCCCCCCAATGCTTAATAGATTGCATTTGCCATTTTAATAATCCTAAATTTAAAGCAAATTTGAATGTAATTTGATGTTAGTTTTTATGCAAATTACTGTGAAAACTGACCCTAATGTGAAATACCGCTCCGTTAGGTGGCCCATGAACTATTGAAATATAATCAACAAATTGAC
The DNA here is from genome assembly GCF_024139115.2 of Armigeres subalbatus. Classification (NCBI taxonomy): domain Eukaryota; kingdom Metazoa; phylum Arthropoda; class Insecta; order Diptera; family Culicidae; genus Armigeres; species Armigeres subalbatus. Next base: position 142,231,880 of record NC_085140.1, read on the forward strand.
TACACAGAATACTTTTCAAGCTGAAAGGCAGATGTTTTTGCAAAGCAATTTAACGTTTGGAAGCAAAGTTATGAAGAAAACAAAAATGCTCACTATTGATATTGATGTTTTTCTTTTGCGTAATAAATTCAATTTTCCTCGATTCAGTATTTCCTTATTAACTTAATAACAATGCTCCTTTTAAATTTTCTTCGACTCGCTATTAAACCACTTTACTAAATTCGACCATTTCTTTATGGTTTTCTAGTCTACCTCTTCAACGTATATTTTTCTCCCTCGCTTGCATTCCCTCACTCACTCTCACTATCATATCAGCTGTTAGCTGACATCTACCTAATCTACCAAATGTTGGTTGTGTCGCGGATGCGTCTAGGCAGGGTTGCCAGAACATTCCCCGGTCCGTAACTCTGCCCTGGAGGCCACTTCCGGCTTAGGATTACCTCCTTCAACTTCCATCACGGCCAATTTCCAGAGCTAGTACGCTCGCTTGATGGACCCTTCCGTCTCCGGACACGATGAGTTCTTCAATCACTCCGTGAACCCAACACTTCCGGTTGGCACCATCAACGATGTAAAACCAAATCTCCTGCTTGCAACGGTCTTGACTCGCCGAACCACTTGAACCTCTGGTTCAGCAAAGGCACATACTCCTTGATCCACCTAGCCCACATCGTTGTTCTGTTGCGACACGTTAATGAGGGGACGATAGTTGACTATGTCTCAGTCTCTACGATTGCCTACGATCAGTAAGGTACACCAAGTACCTTAGGGGCAAGTTGAAACGGTTTTTTCAAAGTTGAAATTCGAAGTGCTGTAAAAAATCACCCTTTGATATATTTTGAATCCGTTTGCGGTGTTTGCTAGTTCGGGCCAAATATTATACATGAAAAATGAGCAACCTTAACAAACTTTTTTATAAATATTTTTTTATATTTAAATTATTTTTTATATGCATCGTTTCAACTTGCCCCGCGAATCGGGGCAAGTTGAAACACTGCGTTATATTCAGGCGTAAGCTAATTTTGCCGTATTAATAACAAAATGTATGTACTCAGTGAGACCCAAGAAGCACGAGGTTGTAAAGGTGACTATAATACTGCCAGGATTCGCATAAGAGTCCCATGTAAGTTTTTGACAATTTTGATTTTCATTCAGTAATTAGCTTAAAATTGTCTCCTGTTTAAGAAAAACTGATAAAATAGTAGGCTTTGTTCTAGAAATTGGAAAACAAATCCCACTTATGTTGTCTCATCTTGATATTTACTCTCATAAAAATCAGATTCCAGGTTATAACTTAAACTTAACCAGAAATAAACTTAAGCATGGTCCATTTAATTGTGGGACAATTAATACGGATAAAGAATATAATGTCAATTTTTTGGAAAGATACCATTTGTTTTTCAATTTATTAGATTTTTTTTTGGATTTCTCCATGTAAAACAAGTTTGATAAATTCAACGGGAAATTACTCAAGTCGGCGAAAATGACATGGGACTCCTATGCGAATTGGGGCAGTGTACAACAAAGCCACAAGCGTATTTTCAGAGACCAAATTCTGGAGAACGCACTACGCTGAAAATTTATCAAATTAATTTCCTCCTACTGGTGACCACTCGGATTACTATTCAGGATGCTTCATTATTTGATTCACATGTATATTGCGCAGTTGATTAATTCGGCTGTCGCTTTCTCATAAATGCACATTAATTAACCAGCCATATCTCTCATAAACTCTTCGATTAGAGAAATAGGCAGCTGGGGAAGTGAAAGGTGGAGTTAACGAAATGTTTACATACTCTATGTTTTATTTTTCTGAGAGTCAGTGCTCAGTAGATTAAGAATCTCAAAACTGCTGTTTGAATATGACCACTTTTCATTCTAGTGGAAATTGTAGGAGGGGTGCATTAATGACGGACTGGGCGGAAAAATATTAAATTTATGTTTAGAAGTTTGCATGTTTCTATAAATTTATGTTTTTCTAATGTTTGTATTTACGGACCATGTTGGATTCTGAAAAAAAAAACTTTTAATTGCGAGGGTGACGTTTTGAATCGTTGTTTCAACTTGCCCCGCACCACGCATTTCTATTTGCCCCGATGAGTTGAACATACAGAGCAATATCAAACAACCAAAAAACAAAAATTAAAACGAATCTTTCATCGATTTTTCATAATCATTATGCTTATTCAACATTGATTGATTACCTACCGTGAAAATTTGATGAAAAAACTCTTCCAAACATCGTTTTGAGACCTGTTTCATTGGCACGTCAAATAGTTGGTTTGGATTTTGCAAAGGGCGAAAAATAAACAATGGCAGGGATTGCTTTTGAAAGTTGCAATCTTTCGGGAATGGCAGTCAGAAGGAGCGTTAAGGCGAGTAGTTTGTTGAAAAAAAAAATTAGGGCATTCGGTCGTTTCCAATCTGAATTACAGCTTCCGTTTCAACTTACCCCGCATTTCAACTTGCCCCGGTGTATCTTACTAGAATTTCTCATTTTAAATGAGAGATGTCACGCGATGTTTACATATCTGCCCCTTTCAATATCTATAAAAACGCGAAGGATGAATGGCATGCTACAAAAATCTCAACAAATACTTGTCCCGTGACAGGGCATGAAAGTGTGCAATATCTGGTTTATGTTTGTGTTTATTACCACTTTCAACTCGGTGAATTAAAGAAATATGATTAATTTATCGGCTAGTCACTATTATTCGCATATATCTATTAACCCGATTCGGTCTGACCTAGAAATCAAAATTGAAATAACCCGTGTAGGCTCATTTTTCGTCCGATTGCCATGAAATTTTCAGAGAAGAAGCGTCATCATGTCTATTTTTTGGCGCAGAATTTGATGATTTGACAATTGTGCCAATCCGGGCGGATTCATTATGGCTCAAGACTCCATCACAATGTTTTGAAAATTGATGACTGTATCACTTGTTTGTAATAGTGATGCAATTGGTACGGAGAAGTGCAGCAGCGATAAATAAAATGTTGTTTACAACTGGGGTGGGTGGAAATGGGGTGGTAAAAATATGTCAGCTGATGCATAATGTTGCCAGACTTGACGAATTGTTTATTTTATATCATAAGACATGTTCATGGCGTATCAAATATATGGGTATTTATCGGTTTAATTTTTTTATACACCACTTGGAATGTAATAGAAACTTACGTAACATGTTTAAATATTTATTTTTGGTTTTATTGTTCAATCCGACAAACAGCAATGATTTTTTCCAATAAATAAATCTGGCAACGGCGAAGAGATGATTATTTTCTTGTGTATGCACATCTTTGTTTGCGTGTTGGCTGGCGTATACGTTGTATTGTTCGGACTGAATGAAGTTGCATCGCGTAGATTTTGTTCTCACCATTTCACTTATTGCGCTAGTGAATTTGAGTCTTCCGCATTTTATTGCATTCACAATACGGTCGTCAAATTTGTCTCTCACTTCGATTTTTGCAAAGCAGTTTTCAACAGTTTTTGGGCGTGAAGTGAATTAATTGGTAGTCAAGGTTAACGAAAAATGTGAAACTCAGTTAGTGAATATGTTTTAGGAGTGATAAAATCAAGGAAACAATGAGAAAAGATCCAGTGAAAAATCAAGTGAGTGTGTATGTGTTCGATCCGAACGTTTGAACGTTAGTATGCGTTCGATGAACAAACGAATATCGATTTAGGAAAAAGGCAGTTTTCAGCGTTTTTCCAACAATTTCTCAGTAATTGCTAGTTTTGATAAGTGAAAAATTAATATGGAAATGCCATGAATATATTATGATAGAGGGTAAGTCCGTAAATAGCCCCAAAATATTGAATTTAGTTCAAAACTGTATTAGTATTAGTGCGGATTTGAATAAAATCATTGTCATTATCGGATTGATTACGGTTTATAGAGCCTTAAGGGGGGGTCAGATACAGTCAAAAAAGGGTCATTTTTTTAAAACCATTGATAAATAAACGAAAGTGACCAGAATGCTGATGCAAACGTGGTCAATCATCATTGACCAGCATCAGAAGTTAGTTGTGATACAATTGAATCACCAGGACATAGTTCCGGATGTTCCGGGAACCTGGTTCCCTGGGGTATCCCTGGGGTTGTGGACACTTTTCAAGTGGACACAACCCAGTCTTACGACATATCAAACTTCAGAAATTCATTTATTGAGCTTGTCTTTCAAAATCACGGAGTTTGGCATACCGCAAGATAGGTTCCGGCGCTAATCGAAATTTGTTCGCTTCCCTGAGGGAACCAGGCTCCCGGGAACACTTCCGGACGTGGCCAATGTGTCCAAAATCTCTCACAAATTCATCTATTGAGCTTGTCTTCCAAAATCATGGAGTTTGACATGTCGCAAGATGAGTTTATGGTGCTAGGCGGGATTTGTCCACTTTCTTGAGGGAACCAGGCTCCCGGGAACATTTCCGGATGTGGCCAATGTGTCCAAAACCTCCCAAAAACTCATCTATTAGCATTGTCTTCCAAAACCATGAAGTTTGATATGTCGCAAGACTGGGTTGTATCCACTTGAAAAGTGTCCACCACCCCAGGGATTCAATTGTATCAAAACTAACTTCTGAAGCTGGTCAATGATGATTGACCACGTTTGCATCAGCATTTTGGTCACTTTCGTTCATTTATCAATGGTTTTAAAAAAATGATCCGTTTTTGACTGCATCTGACCCAGGACCCCCCTTTAATAAATACGGCCGGGTTGGCACCATGGTCAAATCTAACTAAAAAATATACATGATGACGCTTCTTCCCTGAAAATTTCATGGCAATCGGACGAAAAATGAGCCTACACGGGTTATTTCAATTTTGATTTCTAGGTCAGACCGAAACGGGTTAAAATTATTTAGAAATTTTAATTTTAAAATAAAGCACAACATCCTTTCATGGCTGCCTTTCATGCAAAATTGATCAAAGAACCAACGATTCTGTCATTTGGTCGCCTGAAGTAGAAAAAGGCGCTTTGCTCTCTGTCTTATGACGATCACGACATGTTACAGTACTGCCTACGATTGTCTGCAAAATCTCCAGCATTTTACACAGGATGGTAACTGGACTCTGGAGCAAGGAATCCGGCCGGATTAAACTGTGTCATGACTATGCTGAGTACTATTCGCTTGATGGAACGTTCTTCTCCTTGGAGAACTTTGGAACATTCGAACTTCGAAGCGGTCTCAAAACAGAAGACGTCTTCGATTGTATCGCATACTACGCCCAGTACTTGTTCATACTTTGCAGCCTTGTCTTCGCTGAAGTGTACTGCCGACATACCGCTTCGCGCGCCAATCTTTTGTAGGAATGCATTGGAGTTAGACAGCAGCTCCGAGTTCAGGGAAATGCCATACACCGATGCTGCTGCATCTCATACCAGGCGCACTTTGCCTGGCTTTCGTGGGGTTCATCACGACGCCGTTCAACGGCAGGTTCCACACAACAGATTGAGCAGTCTCCATCAATTCAGCGTCGATTGATTTGTGCGCGTATCCTTTCTGCTGGTAGTCCTCGATCTGCCGACATACATTCTCCTTCAGCGCTGGATTCTTTTATAATTTCCGACCGAGTGCATGCATTCTCCGCGTAGCCATAGCAACCCAGTTTCAAACCGATGGCCCATTCGCTTTGTTGTCGCCTCCAGAATTTCTCTAGCACGCTTCTCTTCCGCCGGTTCTGGAACAGCGAACGCTGCAACTGTCGTCTCTTCCAACACATACTGCTCCGTCATCAAATCATGGAGCTCCTGATTGCTCTCGGGCACGATAGAGTAAAGATTCAGGTATGTATGAACGCTTGCTTTTCGTTTCTCGGATCCATATATCGCATCTTCGATCGCGCGGCGATCGGTTTGTTTGGTCTACCAATACGCGATTCCAGCGGCGCAAACAGGTATAGGTTATCCAAACCGACGAGAATGGTCGGTAACGTCTTCAAGTTGCGTGTACCGCTTCACTATCTCTGCGTATCGAACATTCTGTTTCGGTAGCTGTAGCTCCGACACTGTTCGAGTGTTGAACAGAAGAAATTTCTCCATTGAGCCCTTTGCTGACATCAGCATCTCTACTAAGCGGGACTCGTTGATGTTGGGAAGCGGTTGATGTTCCCGGTTCACGTTACTATCAACGGCTGTCAATTGTTTGGCAACCACATCATCGACCAAAGTCGCCGACGACCCTTCATCCAGGAACGCGACGGTGTTGTATTGACGCTTGCCAACGTGTACCTAGCGTTACCGGCATCATCCGGAAAATCTCCGTGTAGTCAGATATCGCATTCTGCAATTGCACAGATATTTCCACAGTTTCTGCCTCTCCACTTCTCTAAGCCTCTCAGCAATATTTATTCGCCGGAACTAATCGCAATTTCTGATAAGATGATCCATTCGCTCAGATCCAGCACGGCCGACTGACTGCCTCGCTTCGCGATCTGTCGCTACGCTTCTGTTGAAAGTCATGCACATGCACAAACTACTTCCTGAGATTCTCTATCCCAGGACGCGCTCAATCATTCACTGACAGTAGTGTAAACTCCGTAACCTCGGACACATCCGAAACGATCTCAGTGGTAAAGTTTGTGAACATCCTCAGCGGACTGTCTACTTTTACGCGCTTGAACCGAACCCAGTCTAGTTGGTAAGCTTGGTGGCAGCCTATCGACCAACTCCTGTACCAGCATCGGATTGTTCAAATGGTCTCTGAGTTGTGCAGCTTCAAAATTATCGCACAATTACTTCCGAAGTTGATGAAGGTCTCCAGCCGATCATCCCTCAGCATTTCTCACATTTGTCAGCAGCGTCTTCCGCAATTTCTCTCGGGCTTCCGAATAGATTCCTCAGATCACCATTAACATCTGCCTCCTTTGTAGACATTCATGTAACCGCTTCAAGTTCTCCAAATTGGAAAATCCGCACGCTGCTGTCGTGTGCTCGAAGCTATTGATAAACAGCGGCAAGACTTCCGGCTTTTTACGAAAGAAGGTGCTAAGACACTGTTTTTCGAGCGGCTGCAGTTTCAAGATATTGCCAATATGACGTCCCGGCCCGTCATGATCATGACTGTTCCGCACGCTGACATACCGGCTCTGACTGACTGACGGTGGAAATTCGAGTGTTTCAACTATCTGCAGGGTAAAGTTATTTATTACTGCTGTTGGTAGCGAGAACTAAATACGATGAATCCTTACCTAATTACCACAACTTATTGCCCCAGCTAAAAAAATTGATTAAGCTAGGACTCTGTTTGGTAGATATTACACCGTAACACACTATGTCAAAGTCATCTACCGTATTACGGGAATACATCGAGGATAGTGGTGAGTAGAGTCAACAACACACCTCCTGAGAAATTCCCGGAGATATTAACCAGGATCTTCGAATGATTGTTTCCGAAACATGACTCATGTGAGCTCATCAAACGTTTAAAAACAGAAGAGAATTCAAAATAATTTTAAATTTTGAAAACCACCACATATATGATAACGATTACAACACTAGTAATAAAATGTGGGTTTTTATTATAAAACCAGCCATCAATAATTCTAGCAGTTATACATTGTTAATAGAGGAAATAGCCAAACGTCTAAAATGTTGAACACGTGTGCCTCACAATAGACGGGAATTTGAGTCATTCAATATTTGGCAAATTACCCCTTAATTGTTTATCACGATTAGCATTTTTACATTTACCGGGAATGTGCCTGAATAATCTTTCCGATTCTACTAATAGCAATTTTCTATCTGGGAATGATTTTTTTTTTCAAGCCTTGATTCAGAATAGCTTGCTGTGCGCCAACCGGTCTCATGTGTGTTTGTTTTGGCCTTTCTTTTCTCGCCCAAGCAGCCGTTATCAACAATAACAAATCATATTCAACAACGCAGGAGGAAGAGAACACGTCACCGGGTGCTCTCTCAACCAACACGGGAAGTAGCATTATCTACCTCCGTTAGCGACTCGAGGGCATGTTTTCCACTTTCATCGGACTAATAGGTAAGTTGGACAATCTTTTCGATAATTTCAACTGTTTTTAGGATCAGGTTCCAATCATTCTAAAGACATACTCGACCAACTACAGGTACCACATTTGTTTCTTTTTCGTGAAATCATTTATAATTATTGAACACAAAGGTTGAAATAGTTTCTACGGTCGTCTTTGAGCTTGCATAGGTTCCAAACCATCTTACAAATTCGTTCAACTTTTAGTTATCTTTTAACAGTTTCATGATTATGTTCTCTGTGGTTTAAAATAACCTTGCTTCGGAGTATGATAAGTTTTGACAGTTTGATAGTGCTTGCTTGTCGGGCGACGATCACCGTGTCCAGATTTCAGCACTATTGTGATATAACTTTCAGTCACATGTTTGTCACTGAGATAACCTTGATAACAACTAATCTCAACTATTACTAAAAAGGGCTTGCCAAAAACTTTTTATAAATCAGTGCACTGAAATAGCAGAAGGGATGTTCTGATGTTCCTCTATCCCCGTTACAAAGACGACCATTTGTGGATTAGATTGCTCCGATCTTTTGAAAAAGGTATCTACAGGGGCAGTGTCCGGTCATTGGGCATCTGTAGGTGTTGTGATCTCTTTTGTTGAGACCTTGATAACGGTTTTTTAGCTTTGATATTCTTATTGTTATACAAAAATTGACGCCAAATCCATTTTGTTCCAAATAACTGTCAAAACTCAATTAGGATGGCTATAAAGTAGGAGAACTGTTCCGTTTTCCATCTCACTGCATCAATTTTGTCGCTTATATTTGCTAACATGTGTGCTAACTGCTGTAAAAAAAATCGCAAAAATATGAAACAAACTTTTTTTTGTTGCTTTATTTTTCTTAGGATGAATATCAGAGCTATGAGATGACCATGGGAAAATAACCATCAAACTGTTCAATTTAAAAATAAATGCAGATATGTACACTGAGGAAATTATTGAGTCGATGTTCATAATAAATGTGTATTAAATTTTACCAAAAGTTTTTTTTTTAAATTCTTATGAAAGTTCTGTGCCTATAAAAGTTGCAACATATGCCATACTATATGGGAAAAACTCATATTAATCCACCTAGCGTTGGTGGTGCCTTTCTCGCATTTAGTTAAGACACCAACCTTATATGGGGTTCATGTCGTTCGATGTACCATTTTCTTCATAACTTTTAGTCGCAATGACCGATCGTTATAAAATTCAATAGTGATCAACAAGGCTTTGTCCCCTGTCGAATGAAACTTGTTGCGAGAAAATCGGTTAAGGATTACTATACAAAAAGTTGTCTAATGTTTTTTATAGCTTTTGTGCACACACATACACACACACATATACACATACATACACACGGACAGACAGACATGTGCTCAGCTCGTCGAGCTGAGTCGATTGGTATATAATACTATGGGTCTCAGAGGCTTCTATAAAAAGTTCGTTTTCGGAGTGAAATGATAGCCTTAGTTGTACGAGAAAGGCAAAAAGGATACATTTTGTCCCTTATCGATCAAACTATTAAACTAAGGGTATCAATTCTCTAATTAAAAATTGCGACCTTCGTTCATTTTAAAGGCAAATACTGGTGGCACTGGTGCCATTTTTTGTGTGGATCAGATCTTCTGACAGCAATATAATGTACCTAATCTTACATAGAATAAATTAAAATGTAAGGGAAGAGGTTCGCTTATGGGCACCCTTTTGTCTTTGATCCATAGGCTATAGTTGATCTTATGCCGACATTTGTATACCAATGGAAAGCTAGACTAATAACCTCACTACTAACGAAAAAATTGTAGGATATCATCGGTTTGAAAAAAAATATTGACAATTTTGCAAATTTGACATTTTTGGACATTTAAATTTTGTGGTTTGGTTGTGGGCAGCAAAACTCAGCTAAAAATAAAGAAGCATGAAAAGAAACCACCCAGATTTAGACAAAAAGAATAGTTTATTTATTCTAATAGCCAGGTGGCACTAAAAAAATCAGATCAATCCACCTAGTAGTGATGATGCCTCCATCGGTGCATTAGGGAGGATATCACATAATAAAAGTATAAAATAGCTCTTTATCGTTCATTACAAACATTACTATTTTGGCCATAAATTTTGATCCCATAGTCCGTTCTGACGTTCTGAAATCTGCATAAAAACTTAATTTGAAATAAGTTAGGGGACAACTAAAACGATGATGAAATATTTGTCAATAAAATAAGGGTGCCCATAACCGAACCAATAAAGGTGCCCACAACCGAATTTCGCAGCTTTTTTGAGAAATGAAGAAAAAAATTCGCGCTTAAATTTTAATGGCAATCGTCAATGAGCCTCAACAGTGGCGTAGCCACGGGGGTGGTTTTGGACATAAACCCCCCCCCCAAAGACAAAATTTTCAGAAGAAATTTTTTTTTTCGAAAAAAAAAAATGTTCGGAAAACCCTCCCCAGACCCATTTTCTGGATACGCCACTGAGCCTCAAAATAGATTAAATTTGCTGAATAAATATGCATTAAAACTCACTGTTTGAATTAAATCACATCAATTTATGACACTCTGAAAAGGCCAAAATAAACTTTCGTGATGTTTTTTTTGTAAAAATAAATGATTTGTTCCTAGTTCAAAGTAGAGTCTTCGTCGCTTGTCCAGTACCAGAAGCGCGATGTTCAATCCCTATTTCGATTTCGTTCTTCCTTCTGATACCGTCTGTTTTGGTTGTACAATCCGACAAAATGATGCCTCTACACTTCTACAGTTTTCAACACGTTCCGCCCCCTTCGTCAGTATAATACCATCAGAAATGTTGTCTTCAGCTCCAACGTCCCTCCTCCCTGGGACGACTTCACCAGAATCGTCAAATGTTTGGGCGCTAGCGTTGGTCAGTTCTTCTATTTTTTTCACAACTTCTGCGCCAGTTTCCGTAACTATTGAGCGAGAATTGAAAGTCGTTTGAATACTTGAGAAATCGGCTGGATCTGACTGATAACCTTGCGACACAGTTTGTATTGGAGCAGTATTGCACAATGTTTGAATGTTGCTGGTACAAGTTTCATTGGCCACTACTTTAGATTCATGTTGGTCATCTCTACTTTGACCGGTTTTGTAGAATGATTAATGCTACTTATGAAAGTACCAGTTTTGGAAGTATGTTGGTCTGTTGTCGGATGGTCTCCGGTGAGGACAATCATGTTAAAAAAGTCTGTAAAATGCAAACAATCAAACAAAAAATTTCAAACGTAAATTATGAACATCTCACGTTTTGTTCGCGCCACTCAAAAATCCACGTTCATATAACTCCATAATTCCACACTACTCCTGCAGAAGATTAGGCACCACAAATCTGCTCTTTTGACCAAGTGATCAATAATAATGTTTAATATTTAATTCGTTTTGCAAAATTACTTTTACATACGGGGAAAGCTTCAGCCGAAACTTTGGGACACGACAGCAACATCTGTTCGTACGCCATTTTGCTTTGACATTGACTCTCGTATGTTTTTTCACAACTTGTGAATTTCATAAACGCGTCGTATGAAAGGATTTCAAGGGTTTGAAACACTTGTTCATACGAATAAAGTTATGAAAATCGAATGTTTAGTTTCCTCAGTGTACTCAACGCTCATATTCAGATTATGATAATGCTCGTAATGATATGAAATGTAATATACATTATTCCCAATAAAATTGATTTATAAAGTTCGATACTTATAGCTTGTGTTTTGAATAGTAATAGCCTACCTACAAACTTTATCACTTGATAAAGAGTATCTTGATGAAAAAGCTCACACATTTTCATTTTTATTTTATGAAGCTACTCTTCAGCGAGTTATGAAGTTCACAGTCTGAACAGGCAATAAGGTTTTATTATACAGCCACGTTCGCTTCTAATTGAATATTAAATATTCTTTTATCTTTAAGTTTCAACTGTAGCTTTGCTTTATTTTTGTTACTTTTTTTGTTTAGGGGAAAACTCCCGGAAAATCCTTATAAATTAAAGAAACAGCGTGCACCTACAAGACAACAACACCAACGTGTCTCGGACTAGACGGACAGGCAGAGAAAACGGAACAAGATTCCAGTGTTGACGGTGGAGGAAGTTTGCTTTGAAAAATTGATTTTCAGTTTTCGGTTTCATCCTTCACCGTTTCAGTCCAAATAGGACCATCACTTTCTGCCATCCCACTCACTACCTACCACACCTCGGAGCAAATAGAGAGAGAGAACAAGAGTACAGAAAGGAGAGACTTGCTAGATTCCCGATTGCTCCTCCATTCCCGACCATACTCAACATTACACTCCACAAAAAAATAATCCTGAGTAGCCTGGAACTGATCACAGCAACGTGTTGTTATTCATGAATTTTATAGATATTCAATCATGGTGGGAGGTGCCCTGCATTGCACACTTCTGTTCGTTGTTTAGTGGCTCCTTTCATTTGCCGGATTTCGACATCGAGGTGAGTATTCGTTTTGTTATTTCTTCTATGTTTTATGTTTATATAGTTTGGGTGGCTTATGGCTTATGCCATAGTATCATAAAAAATAAACAGAAATGTAACGAGTTTTGTAAAAGATCCTATTTCTACTATTGTCAAGTGTGTTGGTCAAATTTTGAAAATAGACCTTGAGAAATTAAGTTATGTATATACAAAATTTAGATACGTATTCAGGAAACGACAATTTCTAGGCAGCAATCTTACATCTTGCAAATAAAAAAAATATTTTTTATCACATTCAACCTAATATTCTAAATACACTTCCACAGGCATTGTGTAGCCGTAGATCAATCATAGTACATATACAATACAAATCGATGCGAGATCAGCGATCATCGAAACACATTTTTTTTTATTTTCTCGGTAACGGACAAAATTAGGCTATGATTGAGAATTTATCAATATTTTTCATTGATGTCTGTAGAATTGCGTAAACAAGAAAAGATCGAACTTGTGAAATTGGAACAGCTTTTATTCGAGCGTGCTTTTAGATGACTGGTTTGAATATAAACGAAAAAATCCATAGACATTAGTCGGGATAAACAACTGGTAGTCACCTTTAGTGAACAACGATTGCTTGATCCGCAACATCGCCTCTCAATCGGAAACTCCTCTCATGTTCCGAAGGAAACGGAATCGTCCAACATTCAATGACTTGGCGAATTGGTCCGTTCGCTGCTCAGTGGTAGTAATTAATTCTAGTTTGATGGTTCCGCTAGCCACGTTATCCTTCGTGAAATGATGATTGGTACACTGTTAGATGACTTTACCCATTAATGGGTACTATGTTATTGTTGATATTATTCCCAACGTGAAAAATTCACCCATTTTCTTTAAAAAGCGCCACTACCCATTAAAATGGGTAGTGGCACTTTTTCAAGAAAATGGGTGAATTTTTCACGGTGGGAATAATATCAACAATAACATAGTACCCATTAATGGGTAAAGTCATCTAACCGTGTACCGATGTGTTTGAATAGCTTTGATCCAGCATGGTTGGTATTTCCGATGCACCATCTATTATTTTGATATATTAGAACATATGATATGACTAGGGGGATAATATGAATCATGTAGGTAAATCTGTTTTCTTCGTTTTAAGATGTTTTTCGAAAGTTCTCGAAAACCTGTCACGATATACATATGGGAATCACAGCATGTCAGTATTCTAAACAAGTCTCAGGAAAAATTCATGGATACATACGCAGCCTCGATTCGCACAAGAGCCCCATGTCGATTTTAATTTACTTTTAGAAAAAAAGCATCAATTGCCTTCCTTTTAAGAAAAGCTGATAAAATAGTAAACTTTGTTCTAGAAAGTTTAAAATCAAAACCCACATTTGTTGTCCCATTTTTATGTTTTTCGCACAAAAGTCGCATTCCAGATTTTGATACTCCTTTAAACAAAAAATAAACATAATAATGGTATATTTAATAGCTTTATAGAAATGTATACAAATAAAAAATATACTTCAGAAAGATTGCAGATTTTATTTATTATATTTCTTCATATAAAACTTGTTTGAAAAATTCAACGGCAAATTGCCCAAGATGGAGAAAATTTACAAGCGACTGTTATGCGAATAGGAGCAGTCCGGACTTGGAGCACCCCGGGTGGTGTGAAGGACCAACATGAAATTCGTAGTGAATTCCTTAAAGGCGAAAAGTTGGATTTGGCAATGAATGCCTTCTGAAAATAAACTTTTAAAATAATTCTTCTGAACAATTTCTAAAGATTCTTCCCTGATCAAGAACTTAGTGTAATTGATGGTTCTATTGGGTTCTTTATGAAACTTTGTTGATAAATATCATAACGAACTACAGCAAAAGTTTACAACAAATTCCTCCCAAGCAATCAGTTTCATTTGTGAGATAAAAGGATGTATGAGCAGAGGTGCCACACTTGCGTGCCATACACAGTAAGGTACAGTGGGGCAAGTGGGTAAAGGAAATCGTATATTTCATGTTCATCAAGTCATAAAAGTTGAATATAATATTGAAAATGAACATATTTATGACATAACGAATCATCTATCCAATCTTTATATGCCTGTGAACAAGATCTTTGAAAAATACTTTTAGGATACAACATATTTGGGAAACAAAAAAATCAGTTTCAATTTTTCACTTGCCCTACATGTGGGTAAGTGAAAAATGATTTTAAAAGAGGATTTTCAATATAAGAACACATTTTCTGTTCATATATTTCATGCAAATGATAATTATACTGAATAGAACATAACTGTGATTTGTTGTGATGCTTTTTGACACTTCATGAAAGTCAAAGGGCACTAGAGTGCCTCCATTAAATGATTATGTTATTATGCTTTCTTTACTTGAATTATTTGAGATCTAATATCGCATTTCCATTTGTGTCTAACACTACTTTCTATTTCAGGTTTATAGTAAGATAATGAACCTTGGAGATAATGCAGAGAAATTATCTTTGAAATATTCATCAAACCTGGAATCATATTGTGTTTCATTAACAATCCACTTATGATTTCAGTAGAAGAATCTACATTAACAAATAAATAAATTTTATAAATTTCAACTAAATAAATCATAATTGTTGATATTTTTGCAATAGTAGTGATTCTTGTATTTAAGCTATATAAATAACGAATTATTTATCAAACATGAATTATTTAAAACACTGACACGCTTGGCACTTTGGGTTCCTGAATTTGTATTACCACGTATCACTGTAATAACCAAAAACCTTCGAATGAGTTCGAATTGGTATCATTTGTTTATATACGTTTAATAGAAATTATTTGTGTTTGGAAAATAAGAGAAATGCATTCAGTGTCGGAAAATTTTCACTTGCCCCATCCATGGTAAAAAACAAGCAAAGCAATAAAATATTTTTTTCAAAATTGTTGATGTTCATATCAATATTTTTGTGGCTGGAATTCAAAACTACAAAGAAAACCAACTTATCAATGCAATAATTGAATGTGTTATGGAAACCAACTTAAAAAAAATATTTGTATTTATTGGCACGCAAAACAACTTGTGCAAAAGATAAACTTGAAAGGTTAATAAACTTTTACTCTCTCATGTTGAAATGGTTCATTATTTCATGTTTCACTTATTCAACGCACTGATTTGAATGGCCTTGTATGATTGTTAAGTGAAATTGAATAATTCTGTGCTTCATCAGTAAAATACTTGCGTTTTTTTTACCCACTTACCCCACTGTACCTTATTAAAATAAGCACAAAAAACGACGACGGGTGGTGTAAAAAATCACGGTTTCCTGTAGAAGACGGTGTTTTGGATCTCCTGCGACTTCGTGTGGTTCCGTCAAAGTCCTGAGTTTTGAGTGCGCTGTTCTCCGGTCCGGTGGTTGTTATTTGACGGATGAGGGTCAAATTTATGGTCTGCCTTAATGGATCCTGTTGGATCATTCAGTCCTTTCATGGAAAGATTCGAAAGAAGGTCCGTTCGCGTCGGTAGAGGGCCTTGTTCCCGAAAAATAATCTTTGGTGGGTGGGGCTTTGTGGGGGTGGTGTTTGTTTAGATTTGATAATAGAGTCCAGCATCCTTCAAAAAGCAGAATATGGACATCTGGGGACATCTGTAGATGAAGTGCTCTACACTGTTCATGACTTGCTCCTGTTGCTGCTCCAAATCCGTGCCCAATTCTGGCCGAAGACACTTCTTATTCACTTTTTAACGTCGGCCAGCGGTACGGAGCGGGTGTAGACGAATCTGTCGGTGTAACGGATCTCATGGTTCCGGAGCCGTGTTTCTATCAGTTCTAGAACAGATTCAATTCGTCAGTGTTTTCTCCACTTCTGAATCGGGTGGCAATGGTGTGGTCGATCCTGGCAGGAGGCCAGCTTCTCGCTCCGTGCCAGTGGACCCGCGCCACTGGGGGGAGACCGGTGCCGGCAACATTTCTTAGGATCTGGTCAGCCTCGTCGAGGAGAGGGATCCTGAATTCTGCTGAAGTGGCAACCGCAAAAGAGGCGGCTTTGCGGCAGATGCCCATCAGAACCCGATGTCGGAAAGAAAGAATGCCGGGGTCAGCGTATGCAGCTTCAGCGGGGGTGGACGGAAGCAGGCCAGATGATAACCTGACGTAATTGTTGAAGACGGCCGAGAGATTGTTGACGAGATTCCGGTAAATAGAACACGTTATGTTGGTGGCTCTGTTCTGCCCACGATTTCATAGTTGACGTAACAACCATTGCACTTCTGCATGTATTTCGAATAATTTAGGGACAACTATTCGTATAATAATGTTTGACTCAGTAAATGAACATCAATTCCGCTTATTTCTTTAGTAATATCACCCAATTCCTTAAACCTCATCCAAGAACTAAGCGAGGGTGAAAAATATAGCACATAGTGGTGGAATGAATATATCTATTTCTTTAAATTCAACTAATGAATCTTCTGGATGCACGTAAATTAATCATTTTTTGTAAACGTTGTTTTGAAATCGATGCACAGATTCGGACAATTACGTTGAAATACGGAAGCACCATGCTGTTACTTAACTTTTATCCGCCACAGATGGTCCAGTTAGAGATAAATATTAAAGTTTTGCTTACCAGATTTGAGAGAAAGGTAACGTGCCAACTCAAATGTTTTTAGCTTGTTACATATTTTTCAATTCGAAGTGAACAAACAAGCGAGAGACATTAATCACATTAATTATGGACTACCAACATAAACCAAACGTGTTCGAATTCACTTTAAACTTTTATGTGTAGAAACGCATAAAGGGAAAGGACAAGTGTTGATATTGTAGCCGATGCAGCATGCATAGGGCCGCTCACGGCTAGTTCTGGACGGTCGAAAGTCGGCTTGTGGAAACGGCATTAGAAATTTACTTTTAATTTTTCGTCAGAATTCACCGACAGATAGGTAATATATGCTTGATAGTCAGAATAGTCCGAAGGATGATGGCCGCAAAGGCAAGCACATATTACGTCTTTTAGGTTTCCGCCGACTTGAGCGGCGAATAGCGAGCTTGAGTCGATGACCGCGTGATCAATTTGGAAAGGCGTTTCTTGCAGTGGATTATAGCGTCGGAACCCAATGACTCAGACTCGACGGTCGCATGAGTGGTCTGCCAGCTGCAGCGGCGATTAAGCTATGGTCGTGCCAGCCAATGCCCTCAAGGTTAGGTTAAGTCTCCTGTGGAGTTATAATACTTGAACCCGGATTCTTCCAGAGCTGCAGCAACACACACGAGCTGGGAACAGCTTTCATAGTGATGGGCGATATGTGAAGGCGCGTGATCGGGTGGTGGCCGATCAATGAAAGAATGTGCAGGTTGAGGATCAAAAGCCGGTTCTTCAACTTCAGCATAATCAACAACCATAGCCCACACTCCGGAAGCACTGATGATGATAAGGACTCATTTCTACGCGCAGCTGGGACGTAAGTACAGCTGCCCAAGCCACGACGTCAAAATCATCATAGGAGATTTGAACGCTCAGGTTGGCCAAGAGGAGGACCGACTATTGGGAAGTTCAGCGCCCACCGGCTGACGAACGAAAACGGCCTACGACTAATTGATTTCGCCGCCTCCAAGAATATGGCCATTCGCAGCACCTACTTCCAACACAGCCTCCCGTATCGGTACACCTGGAGATCACCACTGCAGACAGCATCACAAATCGACCACGTTCTGATTGATGGACGGCACTTCTCCGACATTATCGACGTCAGGACATATCGTGGCGCTAACATCGACTCTGACCACTATCTGGTGATGGTTAAACTGCGCCCAAAACTATCCGTCATCAACAATGTTCGGTACCGACGACCGCCGCGGTACGACCTAGAGCGACTGAAGCAACCTGATGTTGCCTGATGTTGCCATACGCGCAGCATCTCGAGGCAGCGTTGCCGGAAGAGGGTGAGCTCGATGGGGCCCCTCTTGAGGACTGCTGGAATACAGTCAAAGCAGCCATTAACGAAGCAGCGGAGAACAACGTCGGGTATATGGGTCGAAGTCGACGGAACGATTGGTTCGACGAAGAGTGCAGACAGATTCTGGAGGAGAAGCACGCAGCGCGGGCGGTCGCGCTGCAGCAAGGTACCCGGCAGAACGTGGAACGTTATAGACGGAAGCGGAGACAGCAGACCCGCCTTTTTCAGGAGAAGAAACGCCGCCTGGAAGAAGCGGAGTGCGAGGAGATGGAACAGCTGTGCCGTTCTCAAGAAACACGCAAGTTCTACCAGAAGCTCAACGCATCCCGCAAAGGCTTCGTGCCGCGAGCCGAAATGTGCCGGGATAAGGATGGGAGCATCTTGACGGACGAACGTGTGGTGATCGAAAGGTGGAAGCAGCACTACGAGGAACATCTGAATGGCGCTGAGAGTACAGGCAGTTCAAGTCAAGGCAGCGGAGGAGATGACTACGTCAGTTCAGCGGACGATGGAAGCCAACCAGCCCCCACCTTGAGGGAAGTTAAGGATACCATTCAACAGCTAAAGACCAACAAAGCCGCTGGTAAGGATGGTATCGGAGCTGAGCTCATCAAGATGGGCCCGGAAAAGCTGGCCACTTGCCTGCACAAACTGATAGTCAGAATCTGGGAAACCGAACAGCTACCGGAGGAGTGGAAGGAAGGGGTTATATGCCCCATCTACAAGAAAGGCGACAAACTGGAGTGTGAGAACTTTCGAGCGATCACCATCCTTAATGCCGCCTACAGAGTGATATCCCAGATCATCTTCCGTCGTCTGTCACCATTAGTGAACGAGTTTGTGGGAAGTTATCAAGCCGGCTTCGTTGACGGCCGCTCGACAACGGACCAGATCTTTACTGTACGGCAAATCCTTCAAAAATGCCGTGAATACCAGGTCCCAACGCACCATCTGTTCGTTGATTTCAAGGCGGATGACATGGACATTGTCGGCCGCACATTTGCAAAGGTGGCAGAACTGTACCCCCTGCCTGAAACGTGAAGCAACAAAAGTTGGACTGACAAAGACAAAGTACATGCTTGTGGGCGGAACCGAGCACGACAGGGCCCGCCTGGGAAGCAGTGTTACGATAGACGGGGATACCTTCGAGGTGGTCGAGGAATTCGTCTATCTCGGATCCTTGCTAACGGCTGACAATAACGTTAGTCGTGAAATACGAAGGCGCATCATCTGTGGAAGTCGGGCCTACTACGGGCTCCAGAAGAAACTGCGGTCGAAAAAGATTCGCCACCGCACCAAATGTGTCGCGCCGGGGACTAAGACAAGGTGATGGACTTTCGTGCCTGTTGTTCAACATTGCGCTAGAAGGTGTCATGCGGAGAGCCGGGTGTAACAGCCGGGGTACGATTTTCAACAGATTCAGTCAATTTATTTGTTTCGCGGATGACATGGACATTGTCGGCCGAACATTTGCAAAGGTGGCAGAACTGTACACCCGCCTGAAACGTGAAGCAACAAAAGTTGGACTGGTGGTGAATGCGTCAAAGACAAAGTACATGCTTGTGGGCGGAACCGAGCGCGACAGGGCCCGCCTGGGAAGCAGTGTTACGATAGACGGGGATACCTTCGAGGTCGTCGAGGAATTCGTCTATCTCGGATCCTTACTAACGGCTGATAACAATGTTAGTCGTGAAATAGGAAGGCGCATCATCTGTGGAAGTCGGGCCTACTACGGGCTCCAGAAGAAACTGCGGTCAAAAAAGATTCGCCACCGCACCAAATGTGTAATGTCCTCTACGGACATGAAACATGGACAATGCTCGAGGAGGACTTGCAAGCACTCGGAGTATTCGAGAGACGGGTGCTTAGGACCATCTTTGGCGGTGTGCAAGAAGACGGTGTGTGGCGGCGAAGAATGAACCACGAGCTCGCACAACTCTACGGCGAACCAAGTATCCAGAAGGTAGCTAAAGCCGGAAGGGTACGATGGGCAGGACATGTTGCAAGAATGCCGGACAGCAACCCTGCAAAGATGGTGTTCGCTTCCGATCCGGCAGGTACGAGACGGCGTGGAGCGCAGCGAGCGAGATGGGCAGACCAGGTGCAGAACGACTTGGCGAGCGTGGGGCGTATTCGAGGATGGAGAGATGCGGCCTCGAACCCTGTATTGTTAGCGATAAATGGTTCTTACTGTCGTCTGAGTTTTGATCCTGGTCCTTCCAGGTGTCCTGTCAGCATATACGAGTACATACACATTCGCAGATAGAACGATGAAAACCCCGTCCATAGCGATGAGGAAGAGCGTTACCACTAGGACCGACCCTTGGTGAACGCACTGCCTGGAAAAAAGTAACGTATATGCCATTTTCCAAAAAAGGTGTTAGCGAGTAGTACTCATCGAGTTCTTTAACAGAAAAATGAAAAACATTTTTATTTTTTTTATTTCTTTATTAAAGAGGCTTGCAACCCTAGGTTGGCTCACCTCTAGGATGGAAAACATGTATGTTGTGATTTGGCGCATACGTCACTTTTTCAGATTACGGCAGCGCAGGTTTCTTCGGGAAACTCGTCTGATGCTGTGTCGCAAATTAACACTTGAAAGGTTCGTCGGGTGCGGAAGTTTTTAACGAAAGCAAACATGTTGCCTGTGATACCCCACTCTTTGAGTTTGCTAAGGACCAAGGGTGTTGAAGTCCTGTCAAAAGCCTTTGCAATATCAAGTGATACAAGGTCAACATGCATGCCTTCTTCATACGCTTTTTGGAGCTCACTTCCCTTGTTGGCAAAATATGTGCTGGTGCAATGACCTGGTCGAAAATCGTGTTGACGGTAAACGAACCTTCCGTCGGCTTCTAATTTCTTGCTGAGTCGCCGGTTAAACATTCTCTCGGTTTTGAACGCCCAAGAGGTTAGGGAGACTGATCTAAACTTAGATGTATCTCGGCTTGTAACGCGCCTCAACGGGATGGGCACAACAAAACTTTTCCTCTAGTCGTCCGGGAAGGTGCGGTTTTCGCAAAGATCGTTCAAGATTTTGAGAAAATGGTCCTTAGCGACCGGAGGGATCTTTTTTAGCATGGAATACCCCGATTTATCCTGTTGCACTTAGAAAGTGCGTGGGCCAACTCACCTGCTGAAAAAGGCTAGTTTAGCAGGCAGTTTTACTTTATTTGGAATTTTATCATGAACTTTTAGTGGAGTTCTTCAGAGTATACTTGAAGGATATTTGAAGGAACGTTGAGAAATACTCCTGGAATAATTCTTGATAATATCTTTCAAACCATAGGGGAGGCATTTCTTAAGCAATCTTAGAGAAACTATTAGGAAGCATCCATAGATTACGTACCCAACTAACAATTTTGGTGCTAAAAGCTTCAACTTCTAGCCTTTGGCTGTATAATATTTGAATAAAAGCAGCCAATACTGAATAAAAGAAAAGCCTCTGCAAATAATCCCTTAAACTTCAACTCGACTATTACCCAAATATCTATCAGCTAGTCAGTGTGCCGAATATATTTAATCTTTTATCGTTTATGCAGCTTTCATATAGTCATAAAACAGCTCTGTCTGAATTAGCAACAAAGCTTATCGGTTAAGAGCTCATGTATGTAACTGAGTTGCTTGTTAGCAACTTCCCACATTACGGTGAGTAACATTCACAATGAAAACGTTTTCGCTGTTGTTATAGCACTAACAATATAGCGTAATGGCGCTATAAATGAACTAACGAAGCTTTAAGGCAACTTCTGTATCTTTGAAGATTACACAACGTTTAAGTAAACCTTATATTGCTTCTTTTAATAGCTTATCAGTATGGAACGTCAAAACCGCGATGTTTACATTTGATTTTTGTTGCCGGAGCTGTGTATGAGCTATTGATTTCTGTAATGCAGCTACAATGGTATTCACCTGCTCTTATAGCAACTGACAAAGCGCTGTCATTAATGCTAGCAGTAGCGTAAGAAAACAAGCCATTTAGAAGCGATATTTCTGTTGACGGCTACTGTTAAACGATTAGCAGCAGAGTAGCAACTACACAGATCGAGAAAATGTTGCCTAAAAACAATTTCAGCGATTGATGATGCATAAAAGTTAGGCAACAGAACATGCTGATAGATGTTTGAATAATGGTTGGAATAATGCTGAAAGCATAATTTTTAAACTTATGTGCTGAAAGCAGCATGTAGGCCTCTTTCTAACGTTTATACAGCATGAATCTGAAAATAGCGTTATAGCCTATTCAGATTGGGCTATTTATGATAGCCTATTCAGATTACGCCATTAATGACATAATAATTGGCGTTTCAGGGTAAATACGCTTTATGATGTCATTATTTACGTAATATTCCATACATTTTGCGCTGTCAAAAGATACCCGCTAAAAAGAGTCACAAAGAATTTATTACGAACAATTATTACGAGAGAGCTTTCGTTCTAACTGGGATGCAGGGAGAAATTTAACAAAACAAAACTGACAAGCGTCACGCTCTCTTTGCCAGAGAGAAAATTCTCTCTGTTTTCATTTCGTTTCGTAGTTGACAGTCATGCTCTTTCTGTCGCTGCAGGGTCGAATGCATGTTAGATGGAAATCTTCTGAGCGCTGAAGAATAACTCGGATTGTGATGGTTTTGTGGAAAGCATTTTATATGATGAAAAATAATGATGATAATTATTTATTCTCCACTTATTCAACATGAATTGTTTAAAAACAGATGCTCTCTAGAATTAACATGAAGTATTTAACTTAAACCTAGATTTAATAGAACAAATCGAATAAATTTTCAAAGTTCAAGGGCCAATGCGGAAGACAATTTAAAACGTAGGAATGGTTGTAAAACGAATATATTTGATGAATAAACATGATTTCATAAATTGTTTCAATTCTGCTCCTTGAATGGCTTAATATACTTTGGATTTCAACATTTTTCACGTGGGACAACTGTACGATTTGAATGGGATGTATATATAAAGTAGAATAACCTTAAATAAAACATGGATTGGTAATGCATTAATTCATCCAAAATCCAGTTTAAATTATATCACATTCACACGATTCGATTTTGTTAGAAGCTGTATCATTGATTGTCGAATAGAACGCAATGGTTCAGTTTCCATTTTTGAAAAAAAATTAAATTGCTGAGTTGCCCTTCATACATGGAGATACTGGTGGGAATACATTGTAGTTCGATAATATGTCTTGAAAATTGGGCCAGTGGTCCTTTTTTTATTTATTTGTGAGAATTCCCAAAAGTATCTAAATTTTCTATCAAATCTCCGTTCGATCATAGTACAGAATCAAAATACTTTTTAAACTAGGAGGAAGAGTCTGATTCCCGAAGAACGGCGCACCCAACTAATGAATGTAGCTTCGCTCATTATCCTTAATGAGAGCTTCAAATATTCTTCGAAAATCCTTTTCAATTTTTTTTATATTTTTTTCGTAGAAACTTTGTTCAGAAAAAATGTTCGATTGTCGCCACACAAATGCTTGATTTCGCAAATTAAATTTTAAAACTCTCCTTGAATTCAACCCTGTATTAGCGTGCAAATGAGGAAACATGGAAACGTCAAGATATATTATCTTGCTGTAGTCTGAACACCTCGTAATAATTGGATACCCGCTCACTTAACAAAGTCATAAATAGCCCAATCTGAATAGGCTATTAGTAAAACAACCTATAGGGTATGCGAAGAAGCACATCCATAATTTTCTTTGTTATTTACAGATGTCAAAGTGACAGTGATGACAGAGCAGCGGCCATTGAATCAGGAGATCAGGAGTTCGAATCTAGGTAGCAACAAAATTTATATTTGAGTTTTCACAAAAAAAAACATTGAATAAACTTCCGAAATTTACTCTCCTCTCAAATAATATTTAATCAAATTGAATTCAATGGCTGTATAAAACTTATTTAACAGATTCAAAAAATCTGAATAAGCGCCATTGAAGCGAATTATATTACTAAATGGTTTAGTAAAGATTGAGAAAAAATTGTGTAACATGCTGTAAAGTAGTTGTGCAGACACGTCAAAAATAGCTGAATAGATTCGTCAGATTTGCTGGTAAAGCATTGAATAGAAGTTCTTGATCATATGTATAGCACACATATTCAGCTTGAAGCCGTATAGACGAGTTGAAATAACATTTACATTGACATTAAATGTTAGTTGGGTAACGCTTAGAGGGAGAGGAGGGGTTGTCTGAAATGTGACAATCCATACAAAAATTTCAAATGATTCATACAAAAAGTGTGACATAGGGGGCGGGGGGTGAAATGGCTGATTTTTGCGTTACGTCATTAATGTATCTTAATGGTTTTCTGTTAAAATCTGCTGATATGATAATTTTGGTGTTAATCCCTATAATCGGGAATCTGAAAATTTGATTCTGAATCGACATCCTGTATATGTAAAGTTACAAAGTAGGAGATATTGAACGGGCCTGGGATTAAACCCACAACCTTCTGCGTATGAGGCAGAAGTGGTAGCCATATGACACCCAAGCTAGTTTTCATTTACTAAAATTTACTAAATAATTTACTAAAAAGTTGTCCTATATTTATTCATCCTTCTGTTGTTCGACAGGATTTGGAGGAAGCTCTTCTGACCGATGTCGACACCGAGAGCGAGGTTGATCTAAAAGTCTACAGCGCTCGCCTGTTGCCGGATCTCATTGTTGCTCTGCTGAAGGGTTGTGACACGCTCAGCCAGATCGTATCACACATCAGCCCGAGTAACTATCAGATGTTCCTGAGGCGATTATTTCGTCAGAAATGTCAGGTAATTAAGCGATAATTTGGAATCTGAATATGAAGTATGTATTAAATTAAAAAAATATATCTCTGTTCACAGGAATATAACATCGACAATCCGTTCAACGAGGATACTGATTTTGAAAAGCTACCGCTTCGCACCAAGATCCTTATTTTAAAGTACCTGTGTGACTTTCGCTTGGACTCTGCCGACGTTTTCAATAGATTTGCCAACCTCGAAGCCGACAGTTTGCGAGTCGAGCCATTAGGGTAAGTGTGTAGAAGTACAATTTTTATCAATATACAAGGGTACTGTTCCGTTTTCCATCTCACTGATTGTTCATCTCATTGAGAAACAACGAAATATAGCATCAATCTCGTCGTTTCTTTTTGCTAAAATGCGTGCTCACTGCTGAAAAATCGAAAAAAAATAAGCAGCAATTTTTTTCATTGCTTTGTTTTCGGTGAGATGAACATGGATGAGTGCCGAACAGTTCCCCTAGGTCCGGTATCTTACATTATTTTTGTCTTATTTTTATATAGCTTTGACAGTAAAGGTTCTGCTTACTGGTACTTCTTCGGCACAAGACTCTACCGGGAAGATTACGACGTTCCAACTGGTAAGGGTAGCAAATCAGCAAAGCGGTCTGTTTGGCAAGTCATTTGCTTTACTGAAGACGACTGGAGAAATCTGGCTGGAAAGTTCAAGCGCTCAAAACACGAAAACGAGCGTGCATTGCTACACCAGTTGGAAGAGAATTTTCTTCCGAACATACCAAAAATCTTCCGCGATAAAGAGCGCGAGAGAAGGAATAAGTATGTTCATTATCCGTTGTTGAATATAGACAATCAATAACATCCTTTTCCATTGTAGGCTTCTAGAGCGACGTACCTCATCCCGTATCAAGGTCTACGAAGAACGTCGCCTAGCCGATCATTTTCGCCAGAAAGAGGTCGAAGAAGCTCAGAAAGCACTACTCAAAGAACAGCGCAAGCTCCAAGGAAAGTGCGATCCAGAACCAGAGGACTTCCGACCCCAAAAAGAAATATTAGCCGATCAAAAGGCTAGGCTAGCTGAAGACAGAGCTAAACGCGCCGAACGACGGTTAGGAACCAGAGATATTAAGCTATTATAAAGCCAAACACATCAAACCAAAAAAAAAACACGCAAGAGAAGAGCAAAACAACACCAAAATATAATAACATCTACAGCGTCAGCCAATCAATCACTAGACCATCATTGATCTCTCTAAGCGCAAAATTTGTCTTCAAAAGTCTAGTTCATATGAGAGCTGTCCCGTGATTGAATAGATGTTATTTTGTATCCTCTTCTATCGTTAGTTGCTGTATGTATGCATGATGTTAAAATCATCATTTCATTTTTATTTCTTTCCTTTAGTTAAGTGACTAAATTTCCTCAACTATTTTATTTTCATTCGTTCATTTCATTTTCATTTTTGCTTTTTTGAAAGTTCAACATACTGCTTATAAGGGGAAACTCACATGGCATAAGGCAACGAATATTTGGTAAAAGAATTAAATTGTTACTATGTAAATAAAAAATAGGATAACAGGGCATAGACAACTTTAACCAGCAGGATAAACCTATCTCGAAACAATTGATTGTCCCCAACTGCAACAGATGTAGTTGCCTTTCAATGTAGTTTTTTATAAAATCTGTTAGATATTTGTCAACATTTAGACAGAAACACGGCCATCTGTTGACATGATTTTAAATTTAACTTCTGGATAATATAATCGCGGTTTAAAAAATTTGTTCAAGATAATATTGTGCTTTACAGATATTGACCAGGACATAACTGCTAGAGGCTAGTCCCTTGTGTTACTTGTTTTTCGCATTCTTTTTATTTCATATTCTTAAAATTATGCCAAATAAACATTGGGCACTACGACTACAACCGTTTGTGTATTCATCATTTGGTTTAAAATGCCTAGCGCATAAACAAAACAATTGCTATTTGACACGAATTTTAAATTAGTACATTTTGAAATAACCCAAATATCGCGATTTGGAATGACCTCAACAAACTTATTTCATGCAATCAAAATTGAACGATATTTTTCTCTGTAGTTAATATAAAACGACAGAAACAAAACAACTATTTTTAATATTCTAAGAGTAATTAAAAGCTTTTAGAACATATTGCTTCAGTATATTCCTCAGCTATGATAACGGTGCTATGCCACGTGGGTAACTCCTTGCTTTTATACCGTCAGCATTTCAAATATTCTAATCTTAAGTTTTCCATCGTCTTCTCTCCATCTATTCTAGGTCACGTTCGAATTCGGTCTCAAGTATAGTATCCACCTATGCCAGCTCGCCAGAACCTCTCACGAGTGATTTTATTTTTCAGCCAAAAGAAAGCGAATGTCTAACTTTTAGAAAACACTCGTCTGGTGGGGCGAAACATTCCGCAACCGTTATTGTTAGTAATCCACCCGCTTCCCCTTCCTCGGAGCTAGGCTCCGAACCGAGTTCAAGTGCGGACATTGAAGTGCACCCGGGTGCTTCCAAGCAAGATCCCGACGAAGTGTTAGAAGAAGAAAACATCGACGACGAAGAAGATCTCGAAGAGGACAGTGCAAGTGTGATCGTCGTCGATCAAGTGAACATTACAAACTTTACTGAAGTTGGGTCAAGTATTAGTGTTGCCAGTGGGACGACCACAACCAGCAGTGGGATCAGCAGTCGTGAGCAGCGTGAAAAGACACCATCGACAACCCCCACGCCTTCGCCTCCATCAGCATCACAGCCAGAGGAAGAGTGCCCTCTGCCGACGGCCAGTGAACCAGTGAAGCGAAAGTCCAAATTGAGTGCAGAGATTGAAGGACTGCTACAATACAATCGAAACATGGCCCCAACTACGACCAAACTGCCCGGGCGGCAAACCAACAATTCGCTGTCATCGGTCACAGGACCGGTGATCCTGCCGTTCACCGAAACTCCACCACCGAAAACGTCGAGTAACAGCTCGAGTAGCAAGAGTGGGGAATCGACTGCCGTTGCTGGCAGCGGTGGAACTACCAGTACCAGTGGAAGGAAAAAGAAGAGCAAAGCTTCAGAAGTGTGAGTTTTATTTGGAAAATATTTAATCATCATTTGCTTGGAGAATGCGTGGCTTATTTAGTAATTTTATACTCATATTAACAATGCAAAGTAGGCGTAGCTGTTTAATGCTGTAAATGCTAATACAATTATTTGTCCTATTTGATTATAAAAAGTTCAATGATTAGTTTCTTGTCTTAATAACAAAATAAAGAAATCATCATACAGTCGACTCACCATAAATCGTTGATATTCTCGTTCGCTTCCATCTTCAAACATTTTTTCATTCTTCATAACCATTAAAACGTGATCTGATAGTCAATTGTTGTTAGTTTTTATTCTCGTATGTCATTTTTTTTTAACGGAATTCTGCGAACAGACACCTGAGGAGTTTAACTCATGGAGTGTGAAGATGGGTGTTATAAAAAAGCTCACCGACCCACTAAAACCAAAACCTTTTCGTCAGTCCGTACCGCCCGCAATTATTTAATACTTCAAAGGGGGGGGGGGGCTATTGAGAACACTAACACGTTTGCTAACGAACAAGGCGTTTTAAAACCCATAGACTGGTGGTGGCAACCTCACCACCCGTCGATCGCATTCCATGACAGTATCCTAACGGTCTG
Organism: Armigeres subalbatus; assembly: GCF_024139115.2. Lineage (NCBI taxonomy): Eukaryota > Metazoa > Arthropoda > Insecta > Diptera > Culicidae > Armigeres > Armigeres subalbatus. The sequence goes on from NC_085140.1 coordinate 142,260,697, forward strand.
TACCAGTAACTCACTTAGGAGACGAGCAACCCGGCAATAACAATCGCTCATGGACCGCAATTACCTCTGTACTTACATACTGAGGTCCCCGCAGCCCACCCGCGACATGTCCCTACTGTAGCTGCTGATTTTGTTCAAAACACCACCATCGCTGCAGCTTCGACATAGTCTGTTGAGCTGCTGTGTTCACCACATTCCAAAAATCATCACCCCGGCACGTTCTCTCGATGACGTTGTCCGGGGTCAAATCCAGGCCGCTGACAAGCAGCATGTCATTTCGCTCAATATAGAATCGCGGGCATGCAAACATCACATGTTCCGCCGACTTCACCTCGCCTGTGCATTCCGGGCACTCCGCAAATGCAGAAGCTTTTGATGATGTTGCTGTTAATCCAGTGACAAAATAGGTTGGACTTGGAACCTCGAATTTTAGAGGATTTCCAGGAAGTACTAGCGAAGGACGAATCGCCCACGAGGCGAGCTGTTCGCAAGCGACTTTACAAGTGTTTTTGGAAGGTGGACACAAGTGCTTTTCTGCTCGGAAGTTTCTGACGACTAGGTGACAAAATAGTTCGGACTTGGAATCTCGACCGGTGCGTGATTTCCAGAGATCGCTTGCGCGAAGTACTGTGACTGTCCTACTGAGGGAACTTGAAGGCGAATCGCCGTAGCAAGCTGGCAAGCAACTTGAAAAGTGAGTTTCGGTGGTTGGCAAGGGGTTTCCTGCTCGGGAACTTCTGGCGATGTAAATCCAGTGACAAAATAGTTCGGACTTAGAATCTCGATTGGTGCGCGATTTCCAGAAAGTACTAGCGATAAGGGCTGTGATTGTCCTCCTATCGATACCTGAGAGTTAATTGACGGTGGGCTAAGTCGGGAAGCAGCTTGACCACATCTGTCCGATGATGGGTTAATAATTCCTTCCTCCGCGGCTGCAGGTAATGTAGCTTTAACGAAATATTTTCCAGTGTCGATAGGCACTAGCGGTACGGGCTGAGAAATTTGTTTTTCTGTGTCAGGGCGAGGTTGTCAAATAGGTGCGTTTTACGGTTGTATAGCCTTTTTATATTATTGTTAGCCATTCCCAGGTTAACTTCGACAGATGAAGTCAGTAGAAAGTTCATTCTGTCTGATCTACGTGATTTTCCAGGTGGCATTGAAGTGTGGGTTCTTCTCCCGGAACTCTGGAAGATTAATTTCTGAGATTTTGAAATTCTGGGATCTCTGCCACCAGCGATTCTTTCTGCAGAAGTTCTGGGGATTCAAGACTCCTCCAAGAATTCGAGAGCTCCCACACTAAGAATTTTGAGGAATTGCTCCGTTAAGAGTTGTACTCTTTAATTCTGAGAAAATCTCCTTCCAGAAATTTTGCGAAGTTCCTTCTTTAGCAATTATGGGAAACTCGTATTTCAAGAATACATGGTTATACTAAATACTGAAGAAATGTTTAAGTAGAAAACGAAGTGCGTATACATTGCGTTTGATACATAAAAATTAATTAGTGGAAGTAAATGGAAGATTAATAGTTTTTTAACCGTGTAACATTTCCCCTCGCAAATAATTATTCATTTCTCGCAAATAATTAATCAGTTCTGATCATTTATAGCTTCAGAAATTATTGAAAATTCATCCTCCAAGGAGTTCAGGTCTTTGTCCCCCTGCAGACTGTCATTTTTCTTTAATTTAAAAAAATCTGCTCCATGGACTCTGGGAAACTGATTTTCCAATCGTTCTTCCATCTCGAGGAATTCTGGGGATTTCCTTCCTCAGGAGGTCTGAGAACTTACCCATTCAAGAATTATGGGGAATAATTCCACCAAAAAAAACTTAAGAACTGCAGCACGAAGCCCCATCCACCCCCCCCCCCCCCCGAAACGTTTTCCTTTTTCAAAAACTCACGTGAAATCTACCCCAGATATTTTGGAGAAATTCTCCTTCAGGAATTGTAGAAACTTGTTATACATTAATTGTGGAATACTTGCCAGCTACTCTACAACCATGTTTGTACATAGAATAATTAGATTTTGCATACATTTCTATCCTTATAGTCATTGAGACATAAGAAATAAGAAAGAGACATAAAAAATAAAGATAGATAAATAAATAAATATTTCTCCTACAAGAATTCCTTCTACAGAAATTCTCCTAAAACTCATTTAGGAATTTTGCCCCATCAAAGGTCAGGGCAATTTCTCACACACGAATTTTGTGGAATCCCTCTTCCAGACATTAAGATGAATTCTCCTTAACGAATTTGGAGGAATTTATCCTCTGAGGATCCTGGCAATCTCTCTATAACTCTGGGGAATTGCTTCCTCACGAAATATGTGGAAATCTTCACCTATGAATTATAGGAAATTTCTTTTCATTATATTCTTGGGAATTCTTTCGATAGGACTTCTAAAAAGTTCCTTCCACTGGAATTTTTGTAAAATTGTAAGGGAATGGTGGTTTATTCCATCAGTTTCTTAATTCACTTCAAGAATTCCTTATCTATGAGTTTTAGAGATTCCCTTTTCCAGAAGCTCTGTGGAATGAATAATACGTGTCCTAGAATTTCTGTATGGGAAACTACTGGAAAATTTCCATGTAAATTTTTGAAGGATTTTCAGACCTTTAGGAATTTTCTCATCTGATCTTTTTTGTTGGTATTACATCCCCCATTTGGAAATTGCCGTATCACAGCTTGGTGCTCATCAAGCACTTCTGCAGTTTTTATCTGCGAGGTTTCTTAGAAGATTAACTATTTTTGCATTCCTATGCCATAACACTAGCACGATGATGCTCATAGGTATAAGGAAGAACAAAAAAACTTTCACTGTCCCACGAAATAGATCCAGTCACCTTCTATGGCCTCGCTTTGTGGCTGGAACTAGGAATAAAGAACCCTTCCGGACGAACTGTTGAAGAATTCCTGGAGAGAAAGTAAAGAAATTCCTAACGAAACTTTTAAAGGAATCTTGGATGCATTTTCTCATTGTACTCTTAAAGGATTATTTAACAGCGTACAATATAAATTATGCTCATTGCTATTAATGCACGAGACGAGAGAACAACCGCGGCGTGGCGCCGCCTAAGCTGTTACCGCCGTTGGAAAATAGCGTTCACGCCGCCGCCGGTTCAAAGTGGATCGGCGCACATGTCTACCTTTAAAACACGTGCTGGCCCAGAATAAAGAGGGTCGCACATAGGATACGTTTGCGTTACGTTTGGCACATTTCCCATGGAAAAACTATCAAACGCAAACGAATCGCCTCTCCTTTTAAAGCACGCATTTGCCCAAACTAATGTGAAAGAGTAAATGACACTTTCTTTCGAAGCATCCGCTTCTCCAGAATAATGCTTCCTTCTTTAAAAGACAATGACACACGCGAAAAAGAAAATGTTACCTTCTTTTATGGAGCGTACACACAAAAGATATTTTAGTTACTAGATAAAGATTGTCGCTTCGGTTCCCTTTGTTCTGCTGTACGAAAAATGTGTGGTACTAAACTGTCATATCGTATGTATTTTTCCTTCATTGACATTAAGATCCCCTATCCTCGCCAGCAAAATATGTTCCAGACAGCGACGACAGCGACAATCTTTATCTAGTAACTAAAATATCTTTTGTACACACGGTCAAGCAGTTTAACCAACATTGACTCCACCTCTCGTTTATTCAAAAATTCATCAAGTTTTACCAACAGCGGCACGAACAATCAATTTATTCGACCAACAATATCACACACGAACGACCGAAGTGCCAACTTGAGCACCAACCATCAAGTAAATATATGGGGGTTTGTGCAACTTCAGTACAAATGCTCAAAAATGTTCGGCGAACCATGACTCCGCCCCCGACAACACAAACCAAAATCAAACCGTTTTAATTTTTTCCGTGCCGGTGACAAGCGCGGTGTCATCATAATCAATAGACATAGCCCGCTGTCATCATTGAAACGCAGTATGAAAAAAAATATAGCCCTGGACATTCTGACTACGATCTGGCGATAGGCTAAACAATAGGATGTCAGTAGCTTGATTTTTTCCAACCGAGCCGCCAACTGTCAAATAATTGCTCGAACAACTTCACACACGTTCAAACAAAGCAGCAAGCGTTTTATTGAGGGTGGAGTCAATGTTCGTCAAACTGCTTGACTGGTGTGTACGCTGCATTAAACAACGCGGTAGCTCGGAATAAGACGAGTGAGTAAATGACTCATACTTTAAACAATTTGTATATGTCATTTTTGACTGATTAGTTTCTATTTTCAACTTAATTATTGAAACGCGATCTAATGAAGTATAAAAATGAGCCAGAAAGTGAGCACATGTTTTTTTAATTTTTGACAAATTCAGGGCAATGGTCAGTCAGGGTAATGATAATCCGAAGTAGTGACCATTCGGGGTAATGGGTTATTCAGGGGCAATAGTTTTTCGGGGTACTGGCGTTCGGGTTAGTGACATTCGGGGCAGTGTCATAGAATCAAATCAAGCATGCTCGTATGTTTTTGGATAGTTCCAAATCTAGGGAACCTTCGTTACCACGATCGTTTTGTTTTGCAGTCGCGGATTTCATTTTGTTAGTCGCGAATTTCGCGGAATGGAATTTGCTCAGTTTGTAACAGCCCTGCTGCATTCCTCGTAAATGTGAATATAATGCTCACTCTAGTCATAATCAACGTTGGCTGTCTTGCCCCATATGGGGATCTTGCCCCACTTTTCCCTAATGCACAATGCGATTTGAGAAAGAATGAAAATCGTGTAGAGCAACCGCGAAACAACGTGAAATTATATACGTCGAAATGGTTTGATGCAAATTCTTATGCGATCTTATGAAAATGTTGCCATTCAGATATGTACCACTTAACATTTTGATATTAAATGCATGCATGTTATTTTCGTAGTTAAAGTTTACCACCCTTATTACCGAATGTAGTTCATTTCAAATATTTGAATTAGGACTAAATGACCCCCCTTTTTCTCCCTGTCGTTACCTTGTACATAACAAAACCAACCTACACGCGTGACGGAATGCACAAATCCATTGAACTGATGGAATAAACCTGCACGATTGTGTTCTAACCGACCTTTCAAACAAATGTGTGCTCTATGATCACCTCAACCTGGAAAATGGTATTCATCCCTGACGACGGACCATGGTATTCATCACAATTCACCAATGTCTTATAAATATCATCGCACCATAAAACTCCGGGGTCATCAACGGACGTGAAAATGGAACCGACACACCTTTTGTTGCACCAAATTATATCAAAATAGAACAAGTTTTTTCACTACCACGACCACCTCCACTTTAATTTCGTCGTTTAGTTTTACGGAAACCGAAGAGGTCCTGCAGATCGGTATGCATAAAGTTTTGGAATACATCAAAAACCATGATGACGCTTGGCCATTCGTGGATCCGGTCGACGAGGACATCGCACCGCGCTATTATTCGATCATTAGGAGGTAGGTTTTCAAATTGCTCTTCTATAAGTATAACGCAAATTGGAAAATATTACAGACCGATGGATCTGCAAAAGATGGAAGAGAAGCTGGACAACGGGGAGTATCTAACATTCAGTGACTTCCGCAATGATTTTAAGCTGATAGTAAACAACTGTCGGCTTTATAACGGCCAAGCAAATGGTAAGTGAAAGTAAATTTCAGGCAAATATTCCTTCAATTCTAACCGATTATGCTTTGACAGAATATACCGAAATGGTGAATAACTTGCAGTTGGCATTCGAAAAAGCGAAGAAGAAGTACTTCGATTCAAATTCCTCGGACGAAGAGCAAACCCTCGAATATCCGATCTTCAAGGAGAAACCATTCGGAAATAGTGGCGGGAAAACCATTAGTGAGTCTCCCGGGAGCAGCGGTACCAGTGTTGTTAACAATAGTAAACATACGAATGAAAACAAAAGCGATAGCAGCAGCAAAAAAAGTAACAACGTTAAAAACAGTAGCATCAGCAGCAGCAGCGTTGTAAAGGATGCTAAAAATGATAAAAAGAAGGAAAAGTAAAAAGTTCTCACAAAAGGGAAGCATGAAGCCGACGATTGCAGCGATAAGAGCAAAACTCTTAGCAGTGGTACCAGCAGTAATGTCAAAAGGAAAACTGAATGCCGAAGATGAATCCAAAAGTAACAAAAGTGGTATTACGAAGGGCACAAACGAAAACGCAAGGAGAAAGATAAAATAGGTAAAGGAAGAAGTAAGAAGTTCAAACCGAACAGTGGTGAGGATGAAGAGAGCCCTGAAGAGGAGGGTGCAGATGAAGAAGCAGATGTTAAAAGTGTGAAAGATTATTCGGAATTTGAAGAAGAAATGCGATCTCCGTCGCCTATCGTGCACGAAAGTAAGAAGAAAAGCAATTCAAAGGCGAAGAAAAAAGATGAAAGAGCAAAGGATCAAAAGAAAAGTTCAAAGTCGTCTAAAAAAGAGGATAAGAAGTTGGCGAAGCATGAGGTTGGTAAGAAAGTGCACCGAAAGTCGCCAATTCGATCTCGATCTGTGTCCAGGTCTAGATCAGCTTCACCAATATCGAGATCTTCTAGTCCAGTACCAACTTCGACGGCGAAGAAAATAAAAGAATCCACAAAACAGAAACGTTCCAAAAAAGGACGGAAAGAAGAAAAATCCGTTGAACGAGCGTCCGTGGAACAGAAGTCTTCCAAACAATTAGATACTTCTATGAGCTCTGGAACGCCTTCCCCGGTCAAGGCTCGTGGTAGAAAAAAGGCGGTCGATAAGAAAAATGATTCTTTGAGTGAAGAAGAAGCTTCCGCGGATCCTCCAATGCACGAGGAAGATGACAAGGAAACAGATCTCAGTAATTTTGCTGATATTGACGAAATAAGGATTAAGAATGATAGTCGGGAGTATGCTTCCGATGATAGTACTGATGATCTCCAAGCGGCTGATGAAGGAAAAAAGAGCAAAAAGCATAAGAAAAATAACCAGAAGGCAACTAAAGCAAAGACAAAAAATAAAAACGAGGAAAAATCTAAAAAGAGTAAATCAAAAGCCAAGAACGGCAAGAGCAAAAAATCCAAAAGTAAGAGCTTGGAAAACGCATCATTGGTTTCATCCAGCAATGAAGAGGAAGCCATTATAGAAGATCTGAGAGAAAACAAAAATAAAAAGCCTGTGGAAAAGGAAATTAAAAGTGCCTCAATAAAACAACCAAAAGATTTTTCCAAATACACACCACTACCCAGAACTAGGAGCTCGTCCAGAAGCTTTTCTCGATCACCGAGCCCTTTGCCTTCTATCAGAGATGCATATTCATCGATGTCGGATCACTCTATGGAATTTGACCAAGAACTTTGTAATACTGGGGAGGAAGAACCGGCTCCAACTAGGCCTTTAACACCGGACATCAGAGACAAATATGACTTGATCAAAGAACGACGGCGTAATCAACAGAAAGCAACACCTCAAAGTAACACTCCGGCAACCTTGATTCCCGAAAAAACAACAAAACAGAAAGTTAACCCTCAGGAAGCAAGTCGAAAGAAGCAAAAGTCTAATCAAACTAATACCAGCTCAAGTGCCTCATCAATCTCTAGCAAGCAGCCGAAGGTTACAGAGGAGAAAGAAAAACCTACCAAAACCAAAGAAACAGGTAAAAGCAAAACAAAGCCCGAGCGAAGTAGTGAATGTAAACGCAATTCTCCACTGCCGGAGGACGTCAAAGATTGGACCCCGCTGGAACCACATCCCATAGTAGAAAAAACTCGACCTTCCTACATGGATGAGAAAGCAGATAACCGCGAATCGGAAAGGAAAATGGATCCAAGTGATGAATACGACTTCATTGATGATTCTCCCGCTGAAATGTCTACGCCGAAGGTGTCAACGCCGGTAAACTCGCTGCCAGACAAAATACCAAAGCCTCCAAAAAGCAAGACAGATCCAATCAAAAAACAAACACAGAAAGCAAATAAAACCAATCAGAACAACACGTTGGTGAAGCCGAACCCTAGCACAGCTAGTAAACAACCGAAAACATCCGGTGCAAATATGGAGGCTTTGGAGTTGGAAACCGAGCAAACGCTAAAGGACATCAACAAATGGCTAGAAAACACGCCGAGATTTTCGGAATACAGCTCTGCGAGTAACTCTCCTTCTCGCTATATAATGGACGATCTTGACTCTGTGACAGCTAAGATCGATGCTGCAGATTTCCGGAAACCCATACCGCTTTCCCAGCTCCCTGAAGAGGAACAAAACAATGCGCCCATGATACCTATAGCCCAGTCAGTAGCTTCTCCATCTTTGAGTACGCTACCAACTGCAATTCCAATGTTACCCACGTCTCCAAAACCGGTGATTCCGCCTGCTCTTCCAGTACCAAAGGAACCAGCTAAACCGAAGTATCCCAAGGAGCTGCCATATGACCCAAACCCTATTAAGGAATCTATCAATAATGTCAACATATCTACTGCTTCTCATCCCGCTGTGAAACCTTATCCCATGCAACAGCCAGTGGTTAGTACAGCGGCCGTTCCCGTTGCATCTGCAACAACAGCGGCGGAGCGTCCTCATCTTGGCCCACCACCGATAATCCCGCCACACTCGCAGAAAAAGGAACCCAAAGAACCCAAGAGGAAGACTTTGAAGGAAAAGCTAAGTCAATTGGGTTCTCGTAAGAGAGAGACTGTGCATCGAACAATCGATCGGCTACAGCCGGGAAAGTCTAAAGGAAATTTGTTAACGTCCATTCAGAATCTCAACAAACCGGAAGAGTTGTTCCCATTGGGTGGAGCGACTAATAAACTTAAAGAGGTCAAGAATTCATTGATCGTTAAGACCGATGAGTCGAAACCAAAACTAAGCTTGGGCACCGTTTTGGATACTGAAGGGTTTGGTTTGGGACAACAGCATAACTTTGCGGATGAAAAAAAGGAGAACGTATCAGACGTGGTCGAACATAAGGTTGATAAGAAAGATAGTGAAAGCGAGAAATCATTAAGCAGCTCCAAGGATGACAATGTTAATGCTGATAAGCTTCTTATAGCTGATGATATCAAAGCGGCCAAAGCAGAGCTAGCAAAGATTGACCCAACTAAGGTAGTGGAATCGCCGGAGAAGTTAGTCAAAGCTGCGTCAAAATCGGAAAAACCGTCGGCGACACCGAATTTGAGTGCGTGGTTGAAAGCATTCGGGGGACCGAAAAGAGCCAAAAAATCAGAAGAAGGAGACGAAAGCGTTAGCAAGAATTCTCCATCTGAAAGTGGGAAGGGTAATGAAAATACCTCTCCATCTGAGGCAGGGTTGAATGTGCCGATGGTACCAAGTTTAGAAAGCCCAAGCTATCCCTCGTTGCCTGCTCCTAGGCAGAGAAAGGCTTCTACGGGCAGTACTGTGTCGGAGCGATCTTCGTTTAGTCAGGATCCAGATAGTCCACGAATTGGAATTGATGAACGGATCGGAGTGTATCCGGCGCCTTATCCCAGTCCAATGGGGGCATCACCTATTATGACTTCACCGAAAATAGACGAAACACAGAAAAGCCCTTACCCGCTTAATGGTGCTATCAAAGTTGGATTTTATCAAGATACTACTACGAAGAGTAGTCCAGAGAAAAGCTGTAGTCCAAGAGATTTACCGTCACCGTATCCACAATACTCTCAACATTTGTATAGCTCCAATACGGGAATGGCGGGAAACAATTTGTATGGCAACTACTCATATGGCGGCAATGCCAACCCCAGTACCAGTAACACAAATGTAGATAACTTCAAAAATTTTGATCAGTACAAACAACCTGCTTCCCAGGAGTCGGATTACAATTCATCAATGAGTCCCAGTACAAATCCAAATTCTCCTTATCATAACCAGCAATCATCGCCTTACCAACAACAACCTAATTCGCCGTACCAACAGCAACAACCAAATCAAAACTACAGCCAACAACAGCAGCAGCCAATCGCATCTCCGGCATCAACTGGACCATTGTCTCCTTACAGCACAAATCCAATAGCACCTCAATCTTCAGTACAACAGAGCCCGGCTCAATCCGTCAGTGGCCACTCGCCTTTCAACCCATCGCCGACATCGCCTTATCAGACACCTCAACACCAGTCGCAAAGCCAACCAGTACAGGTTCAAAAACCCAGTCAACAGCCACAACAACCCCCACAAACGCAGCAGCAACAGCAGCACACATCGAAACCAAATACTCCCATCCACCAAAGCCCAAATTCGCCTTTCTCACAGTCGAACCACAGCTCGCCGTATTCACAACAGGATCCAAATTCTCCGTACTCCCAGGGACAGCTGTCGCCCTTCCAACCTATGTCTCCGAAACCGCCTCAATCAAGTCTTCCGGCTATTCCCCAAGGAACTACTAACAACAGCTTGAAGCTAGCCCCTCCAATTATTACTCCTCAACAAGCAGCTGCAGCAGCAGGCGTTACTCTTCCTGAATCGCCCGTAAATAGTCTTTCCCAACAGCCCCAACAAATGTCACCACAACAGCAGCAAAGTGCAAACTACAGGATCTCAGCTGCCCATTCAGCAGCAACAAACACAACTTCCACAACAACTGAATACTCAAGCGTCATGGAATCAACCGCACCATCAGCCGAACTACAACCAGTACGCAGCCCCATCCGACAGCTCTATTGGGATGAATTCGAATGTCCCTGCCCCAGCTCATATGCATCACCAACAACAACAAGTACAACCTCAACAACAGCAACAACAAAACCCCAGCCAGCACATCACAATGTTCAGCAGCATATGCAACCGCCACTACACAACCAACAGCAGCAGCAGCAACAGCACCATCAAACACCTTCATCCTGTCAGCAGCAAAATCAACAGCCACTGCAAACTTCTGCTCTCAACAATCTTACCCCTGCTCACTCTCAAGCCAGTCAGCAGCAACAGCAGCATCATAGTCATCTTAGTAATCTACTCAGTAACAATCCCTACACATCCACCTATGGAAGGCAAGCTTACGACCAAACTGGTCAAAATACCCACGTGGGACAAAATGTTGGTAAGAACTCGACAACCAAAGTACCTGACCTAATCAACTTGGGCTACAACAGCGGAAGTGGCAATAACGAAAGTAACGCAAACAGTAACAAGAATCAGTCTCAGCAGCAACAACAGCAAGACATTCCGATGAATATGGGAAACAAACCTCCCATTGTGGATGCGACCAAGGAGAAAGAGCTTACGAAGCAGCAACAGATGTTTGAGCTAATGGGTGCCATGGGTTATGCGAATCCGATGGATATTTCAATTTCAAAATCGAAAGCTTTTGACATGTTCAATCGCGCAGCTACAATGACTTTTCCCCGTGGATTTCCTGGAAGCAGTAGCGATAGTGGCCCGGCAAGTGGGAGCCAAGCACAGCAGCAAGATCTTACCAAGATGGGATACGGTACGAGCGCAGTTGGATACGATCAGATGCAAACTAATGTCAATAAGGCCCATGATATGAGCGGGACGAATGCTTATAATATGCAGCAACAACAACAGCCGCAGCACCATCAGTCGTCGCATGCTCATCAACAGCAACCGAAAAGTAATCAAACTGATGTGCTAGCTGTTGGTAATAACAGGGCAAACGTATCCGCGTCTTATGATCAAAGGTCAGTCAGTAATGTTCCCCAACAGCAACAGCAGACAAACATGGATCTCAGTTCCGGAGGATACAAGTCATTCAGTGGATCTGCGTCTACGTCGTTGATGGATCCGGCGTTACGAAACCTGGCGTCTCTTTCATCGTTGTACCAATCCGATGGTGCATCCGGCTTCTATGACAAGAACATCCCTCCTGCAGCTCACATGTTTGGAAAAAATCTGCCAAATCATCCTCCAGGGGCTTCTGCAGCGTCAGTTTCTACGACGTCTACTTTACAACAGATGTTCAATTCGTCAATGGCCACCACGATGGCCTACAATGCTGCGACACGTGACCAATCAAGTGCGTATGGGTCAAACTATCATCAAAGGAACGATATGCTTAATCAAGCACAAAAAGTACCATTGAATATCCCCACAGTGGCAAATGCATCTACTCCAGTGGAACCGGCAAAACCAAAACGAAGTCGAAAAAAGAAAGATACGCAAGAGGTTATGCAACAACAAATGCAGCAACAAGTTCACCAGCACCAACAGCCACAGCCCAATGCGGCTCATCAAGGATTCCAGGCATATCCTGGTCTAAAATCTCAATCATCCAATTCGGCTAGCAGTCAATCCAATACGACGCCCAATGTTCCTGGTAATGTTGGCACCAACGTCACAGGGAATTCCGAACCATCTGCGATTTCGCTAAAAACAGCGAACGTTGTCCCGGGCAGTGCCTTCAACTTTGGCACCGGACCGGCAGGACTTGGCCTACCTTCCAGCTTGTATGGCGAAAATTCGCCATATCTAGACGAGTTCCGCAACAATCCCAATCCGTATTCTTACCTTGCATCTAGTCACCGAGGAGCTGCCTCTTCAGGAACAGCGTCGGCGGATGGATCCGATAAGACTCTCAATCCTTCCGCGTCCACTGCCTCAGCAGTAGCCGCTGTTGCGGCAGCTGCTGCTGTTGCTCATCAGCCACCCCCAGCAGCCTCACCATACCACCAGTTTCTTTCCCACCCTTCTTCTCGTGCACCATATCAGTTTATGAATCAGCTAGATCCCCTGCATCAACAGTACCTACGACAAGAGGAGCTTCGAGCCCAAATGATGCTGAACCAAAGTCTAGGGTTGGGTGCACCGAGCGCCCATGGACCGCCTCCGGTGGCTTATGGCCAACCGGGCGCCTACCACCATCCTCTTGGCATGCACAAACCCTACGATGCCATGAACTCGATGAATCGATCACCGTGGCTATAACAGCAGCAGGATGTCGCCGGCCATCAGACGGACACGAACCGACCGAAGGCGGGTGACGCAACGGGAATTTCGGAACGGCAATCCACCATCGTTAATTGCAGTAACGCCGGTGGTACCAATAGTGACAACACTACTAGCGTGATCTCTTCCGGTAACGCAGCGAACGAATCGGTGGCCTGGAGCGCTCGCAGGAATCAAAACAATTTCCAGTAGAAGCGAACGGTTTCGGATATTTCTATCATTTTAACTCTTCAAAGTGGACATATTTGTGAATATCGATATGTTATGTTGTTGTGACAACAGTGATTTTAATTTTAGAAAAGTTTTGTTTTATTGAATTTAGATATATTTCCGATGTTGCCAAGAAAATTGTAATTAGAAGATGGCAAGTGGAAGTCAGTTTTTTTTTCTATTCGTATTCAGATAAAATTGCTGGAACACAGAGACCACACTAGTGAATACTGTATATAATGTACTACCTATTTTAAAGTAATTTGTAGTACCTCCTTTCTAAAGATGTGCTATGAAGTAGTTTTAGCATGTATCTTTTTGATAGAAAAACCTTTCGTGATTAGTGTACTGAAATTAGTTTGTGTAGTTTCATCATCTATATTTTATAAAAAGCAGTCAATTATGTGTGCAATATCAAGAACTGATTCAAAGCCGAGTGTGGTGTGCATTTCTCATTTGTATATTTGTTCATGTTAAATACTACGCAGTTGCGTAGAAGTTGTTGGGGGCTAGCTTTTTATTCTTTTGCTTTTCGATCATCTGTGTTGCAGATTCTACTTCCTTTACAATTGTGTCCCATCAGTACGAAGTAGCTGTATACCTACTTGGAATAAAGAATATATGTTTGGCTACATTATTTTCAAAAGAATTTTCAGCGATTTTATCTTAATTCTAAATTTGCTTCTTTCTACGTCATTCTTTGTATTTGCTTTTGTAGAAATAAGCTGATGCTCTGAAATTACGATTTAAGAGCACTGCAACATCCATAAACATGTTGTAAGCCAAATTTATGCCAAAATTCTTTCATTTTTTTACTTGAAGCAATGCAATATCCAATATTTATGGAACCGTACGTTTTATTCGTGTTTTTTTTAATTTTAATTGATACTTCCAATACTTTGAGAAATGCTTTACCAATCCGACGTCGAAGCTTATCGAGTGCTTCGAAATAGAATCTTGAACTTGAACAAAATCATTCATTCGGATGAGAACCGGTCACAGCAGACTGCTACTGTTATTTATTCAAATATGTTGGTTTCCACTCAATGTGCCCGAAAGAAAACCACTAAGTGGTTATTTGAAAGTTAATGCGATTACTGGTGAATTATCTTTAGAGCTACGTACGTACATTCAGGCGTTAATTAGGGCTAAAGTAGTGCTGAGTAAAAACCAAACCGCAAAAATGTCTAAGCCAAGCACAATGCTTGAACCTCAGTTTAGCTTAAAATGCACTCTCAGCACTGTAATAAAATGTCTATATTTGTTAAATGTTGTATTTGAGTCGTTTTCGTTTTTTCTCTCTTAACCAATCACAGATCAACTAGCGATTATCCAGTGTGTCTGTGAAGGTAATTGGTAAAATAAAAGATTCACATTAAATGTTACTACTTGTGTGCACTAGGTTAACTGCTTAAATTGTTTAGTTTTCAGCTATGTCTGATGGTAATGAGATTAAACCAATGAATATCAAATAAACGGTTTCGATCAAATGAATATTTTCACTATTTTCGGAACAATTTTAGAAAACTAAAAACGCTTTTCCTTTTAGTCAAAAATCTATGCCCGTACACCACCAATTATTCAAGTTGGGTGAGACCATTCCTGTACAAGGAAAAGGGTAACGCATAATTGACATGGAATACGAATGCTTTTCCATTCTGACAGGACGTGTAAAATGACGCATCTTTTTGTGCACTTTCTCATTTTAGAAGTACAAGACAGTGAAGCTATTATCAACCTTATCAACACAAATCATGGAAGAAACATTTTCACTAGTTTCATACGCTGGAATTTTGACATAAGCTGTGATAAGAATCTATTTGTTGAAAAAAGAGAAACCACACAAAAGAGCTCACTTCTGCACATACCGCCGGAATGATGAATTGTTCGAAATACATTACTATGCAATTTTCTTGACCTGAAAACAATACAGGCCAGCTCTTATGCCTTAGTTATGAAAAAGTTGATTGAAAATATCTTATAGTCGATGCAGGACGAAATATCATACCTGAATAGATGCATAAGCATTAGAATTCCAGATTGAAACCCACGGTTATTTTATAACCTATATAACATCAACATATGCGTTACTAAATCTTTAAAAATCTATTTTCTTGGTAATCGACTGCACCGTACCCTCGTATGAATTAGGATTAATAATTAAACAGAATCAAAATACTGATAAGTTTGTAAATACATTGATTCTTTTGGTATGACTTGAAACATTATACATTACGGTCAGAGGTAACAAAAGAAACAAAAAAAAGCTAAGGAAAACATAAACGATTCTTATATTGAAAAGGATTGTTTTCATGTTAGTTTTATGAGATAATATTGTACAATGTCTTAAGATTATTGGAAAATAGGAAATATTAGACTTGTAAGCTAGGTAATATGACAGGTGACAAACATACGGAAATGTTTACTGTGTATTAATTCAGAAGGTTCAATGAGTCAACCCAAAAAATGAAAAAAAACAAGATTTGTTTTACTTCTTTGGATAAAGTTAAGAATGTTGATTAATACTATAAAATAGAGTCGTAAATAAATTAAACCATATATACAATAATCGGTTTAGTTTTATACATTATACTATGAAGCATGTACTGTAAAGGTAACGCAGATAAAGTATATTACTATTGACAAGTAACCTTACAAATGCATGAAAAAAAAACTGCAAAGTGTGGAAGTAGTAGAAAAATATACAAAAATAAACTGTGAACGAAACAAGTGTAATATGCAAAAAAAAAATATATTTAAAACATATGTACTGAATTGCATTTTGATTTCTATTCGAAACATGCTCAGCTTTTAGGGGGAGGACTACTTTTGAAGATCATGTGTACATTAAACCCCCACTGTAGAACTTTGAACAAAGCGTGCTTGCAAGTCCTCTTCGAGCATTGTCCATGTTTCATGTCCGTAGAGAACTACCGGTCTTATCAGCGTTTTGTACATGACACATTTGGTGCGGTGGTGAATCGCAGTTTCTTCTGGAGCCCGTAGTAGGCCCGACTTCCACAGATGATGCGCCTTCGTATTTCACGATTAATATTATTATCAGCCGTTAGCAAAGATCCATGACAGACGAATTTCTCGACCACCTCGAGGGTATTCCCGTCTATCGTAACACTGCTTCCCAGGCGGGCCCTGTCGCGCTCGGTTCCGCCCACAAGCATGAACATTGTCTTCGATGCATTCACCACCAGTCCAACTTTTGTTGCTTCACGATTTAGGCGGGGGTACAGTTTTGCCACCTTTGCAAATGTTCGGCCGACAATGTCCATGTCATCCGCGAAACAAATAAATTGATTGGATCTGTTGAAAACCGTACCCCGACTGTTACACCCGACTCTCCGCATGACACCTTCTAGCGCAATGTTGAACAACGGGCACGAAAGTCCATCACCTTGTCTTAGTCCCCGGCGCGATTCGAACGAACTGGAGTGTTCGCTCGAAATCTTCACACAGTTTTGCACACCATCCACCGTTACTTCGATCATTCTGGTAAGCTTCCCAGGGAAGCTGTTCTCGTCCATAATTTTCCATTGCTCTAAGCGGTCTATAGTGTTGTATGCCGCCTTCAAATCAATGAACAGATGGTGCGTTGGGACCTGGTATTCACGGCATTTTTGAAGGATTTGCCGTACAGTACAGATCTGGTCCATGCGGCTGTCAACGAAGCCGGCTTGATAACTTCCCAAGAACTCATTCACTAATGGTGTCAGACGACGGAAGACGATCTGGGATATCACTTTGTAGGCGGGATTGAGGATGATGAACGCTCGAAAGTTCTCACACTCCAGCATGTCGCCTTTCTTGTAGATGGGGCATATAACCCCTTCCTTCCACTCCTCCGGTAGCTGCTCAGTTCCCAGATTCTGATGGTCAATTCGAAATTTTCATCGTAGAGCGGCGGATTTTTTTTAGAATAATTTATTGTCCTCCAGGAATTCCTCAGAAAGTTACTCCAGGATTTCCTCAGGAAGTTCCTCCAGGATTTCCTCCGGAAGTTCCTCCAGGAATTTCTCCAGAAGTTCCTGCAGAAATTCCTCCTTAAGCTTCTTCAGGTATTCCTTCTGTAGTTTCTCCAGAAATTTCTCCGGAAGGTCCTCCAAGAATTCCTTCGGAAGTTCCTCTAGAAATTTCTTCACAAGTTCCTTCAGGAATTCCTCCGGAAGTTCCTCTTAAATTTCCTTCAGGACTTCTTTTCTGGAAGAATTCCTGGAGAAACTTACGAAGGAATTTCTGGAGGAGTTCTTTGCTGAAAACTTCATAAGGTTTACTCTCCTGTTTGTCCCATTTGCCACTACGAACACATTCTTTAACGATAGACAGCTCGTAATCCTCTGCTGAAGCCTTTTCGAGCTCACATGTATCAATTGCGGCTGATTCCATAATAGCCAGAACGAGGAATTTACTATCATTGGTGATCATTGTCAAAATCTTTTGTGACAAAATTAGTGAAAAGACGGGAAAATGGATCAGCAATATTATTAGCGCCTTTTCGATACCGGACAGCAAAAGTGAATGACTGCAATCGCAGCACCCATCTTTCAATGTGCGCGCACGGTCGAGAATTAGGTGAGAATATCATTTCTAACGGTTTGTGGTCTGTCTCCTGTTCGAATTTTCTTCCTAACAGGTACGTCGAAAATCTTTCTACTGCCCAAACCAAAGCAAGCGCCTCTTTTTCGGTTTGGCAGTACCTTATTTCCGTTGGACTGAGGCTTTTACTAGCGTAGCAGATTACACGAGGATTGGAGTCGTCACGTTCATTTACAAATTGCACCAGAACCGCACCGAGTCCCACGGGTGATGCATCCGCAATTACTCTGGTACGAAGACTATTATCAAAATAGTGAAGTGTTGTTATATCCGTAATCATGGACTGCAATTTCCGAAAAGCTACTTCGTGCTCGTTTTGCCACGTAAATACGACTCCAGTATGAGTCAGTATACGCAACGGCGCGCAAACTGTCGCTAGATCTGGAAGAAATCTTCCGACGTAGGTGACCAATCCTAGAAAACTTCTAAGCTCCTCTGAGGACTGAGGAGCTCGAAACGATTTTAACGCAGCTAATTTGTCATCAGTTGGGCGTATTCCTTTCTCCGACAAATGATGACCGAGGAACTCTACCTCCTGGACTCGGAAAACGCATTTGTTGTGATTGAGAAGAATGTTTTTGCTTTGGAACGTTTGCAACACCTTTGCTAATGCCTGGTCATGCTCTTCGAGAGTTTCCCCAAAGACGAGGCAGTCATCGATATAGTTGACCACATTTGGAAACATTTCCGGGGCGCACGAGATTCCAAACATGAGTCGCTTATACCGGAAAAGCCCTTTGTGGGTTATGAACGTCGTTATGTGTCGACTGGATTCTTCCAACTCCACTTGATGGAATGCCTCCTTCATGTCCAGTCTACTGAAGAATTTTGTTTTTTCAATTGCGGAAGGAAATCCTCGAATGTAGGCATAGTGTGCTTCCCGTTTTATCGCCAAATTTGCTCTCCTCATGTCTACACATAAACGGAGATCACCGTTGTCCTTAACGATGGTTACCAATGGGGAAACCCATTGGCTGTATTCTTCTACCCGTTCAATGATATCTGCAGTCAATAGAGATTCCAATTTCTCTTCGATCTTATCCAAAAGTGCTAACGGTGGACGACGAGCGTGCTGGCTGACAGGTACAACTGCAGTGTCGATGGGAATTCTTAGTTTTATTTTCGGGAACGGATGTTTTCGCTCTTTGTGTACTCGGCTTACGTTTGGTGATGTTGCACTCGGAAGCCCCAACGTGAGTAGGTACTCCCATTTCTTTAGCGGTTGCCCTGCCTAGAAGTGCCTGTGAGCCAATGACATAAAATGTAGCTACGATTCTTCTCTGATTTTCTCCATAGTCTATTTCAATAGGACTTTCAAAAACGTGTTTCACAATTAACGGTTTGGAACATATACTATATGCTCTAAAGCATAAAACCATATGCGCAAGTTTTGTGTCTCTGCACCTTGTACTCTCATTTTCTCCCATGTCACATTGTCTAAGATATTTTTCTGGCTTCCAGAATCGATTAGGGTTTGAATGAGTACTCCCCCTACTTTAACCCATAGAAACTCATCCCCGTCACCAACGGTGAAAATGAAACTGTAGGGTTTACCTTCAACTTCGGAGTTCTGAATCGATCGAACCTGTTGAAATTTAATGCGCTTTCGATTGTAGTCATTATCTCCACGTATTCCACGTTTTGCGTTAACGCGAGATGTTCGGCAACATTCAGCGAAATGACCAGGCTTAAGACAGTTGCGACAATTCTTCGTTCTGGCGGGGCAATTTTGGTCTTTTCCGCTGTGGCCTCTTCGACCACCCCGCGAGCAGCTATATTTATTCTCCCACGTAGAATCCGTAATTCTGTTGACACTACTAGACGTCGCTGGGCGAACGGGATTAATCATCATCTGGTTCGCCGGATGTTTGATGGTGCCGTGAGAGTTTACAATCTTGATAACATCTTCCAGTACAAGTTTCTCTTTTTGTAACAATTTCTCTCGAAGTTCCGGCGGAGCGAGCTGAATGACTTTATCAATTACACAGATCTCGTATGCGTCTTGTTTGGACGTACCGAAGTGGCATTTTTTCTCGGTTTCCATGACCCGCAGCAAAAATTTTTCCAGCGGCTCGTCTTCCTTCAACGTGAGCGACCAGAACAGGAATCATTGGTACGCCTCATGCTGTTTCGGCGCGAAGTACTCGTCGAGTTTTTCGATTGCCACCTTGAATGGGTCAACCCCCATCCTTTCATCCACGTCTGCGCCGGGAATACTACTGAACACATCTTGGACGTCTGGGCCGGCTCTTGCTAGGAAGATGTTCTTCAGCCGCGTTTTGTTTGTAACATTGTTCGCTAGGCTCAAATACTTTTATAGCGACATTCGTCCATTCGTCTCTTACCTCGCTAGGTGGCATCAACTTGAATTTGAAGTGTTCAATATCCCATTTGTCCATAGTTGTCAACTTCACCTCGCAGGTGTCCGTTTTCGGCTTGATTAGTGCACGTTGCTTATTCGACCGTCTTCTTCTGAAACCAAAAAAATATTATTCTTATGCTGCTTAATTTATCACGAACAAATAAGTTCTACAGTTTACTAAAGTTTGTTCGTTTTTGTTTTATTTATTTATCTCTCTTTTTTTCTTTTTTTTTGTGCTAAAGTTCAGTCTTCAGGACCTTTGTGTTTTCTTTATTTCATACCATGTCTAGTTTTTTTCAGTCTTTCGGACCTGTGTAATTCCACTCTATTGAACCTGTGTGCTTTCAGTCTCTTGGACCTGAGTAGTTTCAGTCTCTTAGACCTGACTTTTTTCCAGTCTCCAGGACTTTTACCATTTCATCATTAGCAGTCTCTTGGACCGTCTTACGCAGTATTAAACATTATGTGTGCGTTTTTTATTCATCATAACCTCACGTTCAATCAACTCATGAAGGCGGCGTTTTTCTCTTAGAAACATAACCTCAATGAAATTTAGGGAAAAACAGCAGCCAATTTATGAATCTGATTCAGAAACGAATGATTGAGAATCTTACCTAATAAATCCTCATCCACTGACGCCACTTGTGGTATCCTAGTATATTCCGCTAGAATTTACGGGATTTATATTTGTAATTAAACAATATTAACTATTTCTTATACGTTTATTCTATCCGTCTTACACACCGTCTCCGGCGTTAGACACTCTACTTCTGTTCATCGGTTATGTATGTTCAGTCGTCCCCGAGAGTAGTACTACGGTACCACAAGAATAATTTATCGTCCTCCAGGAATTCCTCAGAAAGTTACTCCAGGATTTCCTCAGGAAGTTCCTCCAGGATTTCTTCCGGAAGTTCCTCCAGGAATTCCTCTGGAAGTTCCTCCAGGAATTCCTCTGGAAGTTCCTCCAGGAATTCCTCCGGAAGTTTATCCAGGAATTTCTCCAGAAGTACCTCGTCGCCTCGATGATGATGATGGATTTCATTTTATTGACGTAGTTTAGTTCTGAACCTTTCTTTGTGTAGTCTACAAAAGTTTGAGTATCTCGCGCGGATTACAGATATGAATGATTTTGAATTTAATGAAAACTTGGATAATTCATACTGTTGAATAATGCTTTTGAATTAGTAGTAAACCATCTGGTAGATTATTTTGTACTCGCGGATGTCCCGAAACTTTTGTTATCGACGGAGCGGTTACACAGGTTTTGGCGTTTGGTTGTCGAACCTAATTATTCATATTGAGAGATACATGTGAGTTTTAGAGTGCGATCCTGGTTTGTGATTTAGAACGCGATTTGGCGGAGCTTTTGAAATCTGTGCGAGAGGTTTCACAGGTTTAGCCTTTGATAGCTGCATGTATCACTACTGATGATTACGAAAATTCAGGGTGTAATTCTATAGTTCATTTTACCAATTTATTTTTTGCTGTACAGCAATTTTATTTTGGATTTTATATCTGTATATACAATCGGATCGTTTGTTTGCATAACCGATTACATTGATCTTATTTAATTATCTTAAAGATAACTCGTCCAGCTCAAACCTTTGTAGGGGTATGTGGTGGGACCATCATCATCATCATCATCATCACCTGCAGAAATTCCTCCTTAAGCTTCTTCAGGTATTCCTTCTGAAGTTTCTCCAAAAACTTCACCGGAAGTTCCTCCAAGAATTCCTTCGGAAGTTCCTCTAGAAATTTCTTCACAAGTTCCTTCAGAATTTCCTCCGGAAGTTCCTCTAAAATTTCCTTCAGGACTTCTTCCGAAGGAATTTCTGGAGGAATTCCCGGAAGAATTCCTGGAGAAACTTACGAAGGAATTTCTGGAGGAACTTCCGAAGGAATTCCTGGAAGAACTTCCGAAGGAATTCCTGGAGGAACTTCCGAAGGGATTCCTGGAGGAACTTCCGAAGGAATACCTGGAGGAACTTCCGAAGGAATACCTGGAGGAACTTCCGAAGGAATTCCTGGAGGAACTTCCGGAGGAATTCCTGGAGGAACTTCCGGAGGAATTCCTGGACGAACTTCCGGAGGAATTTTTGGAGAAACTATCGAAAGAAATTCTGGAGGACTTCCTGGGTGGATCTTTCGGATTTGTTTCTTCTTTATTTAAGAACACTACGGAGTTTCCGGAGCAATTGCTGGACGGTTCATGACATCAACTAACATTATCCCTACTGTTCTGATATATTTAAAGTTTAGTCAATCCAGTAAATGTTCCGGATCTTCCATGGGTCCACTTGGTGGCTACAATGGTCCGTGTGTGGTACTATTCAAGGATGTGATCGATCATTTAGTAATTTACGTTCGATCTTTTAGTAGTTTATCAATAACTCATTCCAAAAGCTGAATTTCAAAATGTGTTGTATGGTGGACTTCTACAAAGTTGCATAAAAACCTTCGTACTAGAAGTCCACCATGCACACATTTTGAAATTCAGCTTCTGGAATGAATTATTGACAAACTACTAAATGATCGAACGCAATTTACTAAATGATCGATAACATCATTTCCTATTCCATAATCAGGATTCGACAAAAAATCTTTCAGGGGACCACCCGGTGGCCAAAAAGGTCAGTATCACAACATCAATTCCGTACTCAAGGTTCGATAATAAATGATTCTACAAAATCCCGCTGCTCTACGATTAAATTTTTGAATTGACCTTTTTACGGATGTTCCGGATCTTCCGGGAGACCACCTGGTGGCCACAATGGTTAGTCTGTGATCAAAACATCAATTCCATACTCAGGGATTGACAACAATAGGATTTAAAAAAAAATCCCGGTGCTCTACGGTGAAATCTACCAATTGACCATTTTATGAAAATTCCGTATCATTCAGGGGACCAACCGGTGGCCACAATGGTCCAAAAAAAATCCAGGCGCTCTACGGTGAAATGTTCGGAAACCAGATCCTACTTTCCCCACTACTGAACCAAGAGACTACTCCAGAGTTATTGAAATAATGTGGCAATAAATACATCGATTATTGAGCAGAAGCTGGGCAATAGTGCGTAGAGTAACTGTACCGGTTTTGGCTACTTCAGTATCCAATTTGGAAAACCTTGAAAAATACATATTCTTCAAAAATAACCTTATAGTTAGCTAACTAAGCAGTAAAAACTAACTAAGCAGTTCTATTGGAACTAATAAAACCCTCATAAATTACTTTATTTTCGACGTTTTTTTTTAAAGATTGGTCAAATTAGGAGCCATGACCAAAATCGGTACAATTACCCTAGAAGCAATTATGTTTATTTGTTAAAATTTTGTTAAGTTAAGAACTTTCTGATATACCTATAATAATTTTTAGTTCAAATCATCATTTCAATCATAAAGTATAGCATTCATCTTTGAGCTAAATGTTTAATAGAAGCAAGTTATTACGTTTATTACCGCAAATTTTGCAAGTTATGAAAATGCGATCAACAATGGGACAGGATTCCCCGTCGAATGGAACTTGTTGCGAGCAAATCGGTTAAGGAAAAGTACTTAAAAACCCTGATTAATCCACCTAGCGGTGATGATGCCTTTCTCGCTCGTTCAAAAGGGTTGACAAACATATTAGAAAAGTCTAATATAACAGTAAAAAGGGCCTATTTTTCACATTTGTGTATGGCAGCTTTACTTTGTACCGTTAAATGCACAAAAACGATCCATAAAAAAAATGAAAAACGATCCATAAATAACATCTGAATGTTCCATAAAACGCTACCTTAAATCCAAAAAATAATTCAGGCGTATATAACTAAGCTAAAAAAATAAACCAAATAATTGGAAAATAAGTATGTACACTTAACTCAATTCACCGTATTCGGTAAATTTTACCGAAATCTCAACAGCAGAACTGTTCGGTAATTATTTTACAGATTTTTTGTAATTTTTTCCATTGTTCAACTGTCAAAATCACCGAAAATCAGTAAAATTATTTACCGAACAGTTCTGCTGTTGAGATTTCGGTAAAATTTTACCGAATTCGGTGATTTATTTTAAGTGTGTACCTTTAAATATGATCAAGAAAAACAATATCATTCCTGCTATTTTCCCATCATCCATTTGGAAAATGATCCATAGAAAACTACATTTTGATCCATAAAAATACAATTTTGCGCAATTTTTATCGTGATTATGATCCATAACTTCGGTAATATGATCCATAGTTTTGGATATATGATCCATAATATTGGTCATTTGACAAACTTTCGAGTGTTTCTTGTTTTGAAATCAGAATCCAGCTTAGGCTTCTGGCACCCAATTAATAAGATAGCCTTTTTAAAATTATTGTTTTGAATAGTATGATCCTTCATATAGATAAGAATTCATTTTTGCTGATGAGCAGTTCCGTTTTGTCATTGACATTCTACCAGTTTTCAACTAAGATTTACGAATTTGATCCGACTTAATAAAATCTAAAGAGAATTCTACTACGGTTACTTTTCTTCATATGGAGAGCATTTCGGAGTGATTAACCGAAGGTTTTATTAAAATTGATTCATATTAATTTGTTTTTGTATAGGTATATTATAATGAACTGATCTAAAATTATTTATCAGATCACTCTGTGCAGGTAAACTATCTCTGTACAAAATCTGATAGATTACTCGTGACAGAGCTGGTCTAATACTTTATATCATACTGATTGCATACCTGATATTATTCTATCTGGAAATCAAAAATCGTTGATTGTCTTAGAGTAATTTGTTATGGATTATAGCAAGGATGTTTTCGATCATTTAGTAATATAGGTTCGATAATTTAGTAGTTTGTCAATAACTCATTCCAGAGGTTAAATGTCGAAAAATATCCGCACCAGAAGTCCACCCCAACAAACAACGACAAGCTACAAACAAGCATCTAGGTTGAATTATTGTTTATTTGTGATCTTTGTAGCTGAATAAAATGGATGCTGAATAATTTGCTAGACAGATTTCATTTCAGTATTTAATCTAACTAATATTTGACATGGCCTATTTATTTGTTTACTACCTTTATTTGAAGTCGAACTTACGTTTTCGTTTAATCACATTTCAGCACATTGGGGAAGTTTAACAATGTACTGAACTAATGATTTTTAAAGTTCTCTGTTCGACTATGATGTGATGCTCTGAAAGGGTGGTCGAATTGAATTTGAATAGTAAGTTAATAAGCAGGCATTAGACATCCTTCTTTACCTTTGTCCTTCTTAACCATTGGATTTCACATTTATCTGATCTATCGCACAGTGGGAAAAAACATGCTTTTTCAGTTTGAGAGAAAATCTTGATTCTAAATTTTTTAATTTATAGAAAAATAATGATTTATTTTCAAGACATGCTTTTTATTTTCGTGATTTATTAAACTGTCAGAGATTATAACGAACGAAACTGCTGGAGCAATAAAAAAAAAATCATGCATTCATGCGAAACTAAATTTACTAAAAGCCGGACATAACGCCGTTGAATAACATCGGAAAATTATTGAATCTTTTATGTGTGGAATCCCAATATTATCGCATGGATGTTGATCTTTATTGCTGCGAAATTGGAATAATCTTAGCATTTGACAATCATATTGACTGATTATCAAGAGATTCTGAGGAAGACCGAATATACATTGATTTTATTTTCATAAATCCATAAATAGCATTAGGGACGGATTTTATTTTATCGTTTATCGACATTATTTTTACGTTTTTTTCCTAGTGTGCGATGGTTATGACTGGCTGAACAATCCCAGCAAGGAAGGTTACTCTAACTTGAGCATAATGTGCATCTAACCTGTGAGATAGTTACACTAACATTCTCTCTAACGGTTAGGGTAAAGTGAGGCTAAAGTTACGCTAGAATGACACACTTTTGTTAGGTATGTTTATGCTTGGTGCATAATTCCATCTAACCTGTTACACTCACGTTACATCAACGTTAGATATGTTTCGCTTTGGGCGGTTAGGCAGGGATTAGGGTTGTTTCAAAAGGGATTTTCATGCTGATTTATTTACATTCAACTGTCATCAGAGACAGAATGTATATGTACTAGTGAAAGTACATATACATAACTGCCTCCAATGACAGTTGAATGTAAATAAAATATAAATAAAGATCTTCGGGAACTTTTTCCCGAATATTTTAATTATTTTATTATTTGCTATCATCAAAAAACCAAACAGCGGTAAGTAAAATTTAATTAAGTTTGCAGGCTGCGATGGCTATCCATTTCAATACGGCGTTTATGTAGATCCGGAGCCGAGGAATCCGTTCGGGAACTTAAGAATCGCCTTCCTTTTTCAGGTTTGCTTTTCCTCGATGCGATTCTCCTCTCCTTTCGGCTCGGAACAGCCTCCGTCGTCTGGCCAGCAAAGCAGCATAGTCGTGTTTACAGACAAAAATATTAGTGAAGCGATCCTGACAAAGGTAAGTCATTAAATAAAATTTGCAGGCTGCGATGGCTATTGGAGCCGAAAAATCCGTCCGAGAATTTCATAAAAACGTCTTGCCATTTTTAGGTTTGCACTATCGCTTTCAGCGACGCACCTCTTTCGGCTAAGATCAGGTTTCGTTGTCTGGCCACTTCCAAGGAAATGAAGCGAAGTACGATGAAAATTGAGAAATGGTCTAGTACGTGGTGTTGCAGAAACAAATGCATCCGGAAGAGTAGTTTGAAATTTCGGTCCGGAAATGTACTTCCTCGTCCGATACTGGAAAATGCTTTGCAATTTTCAAAAAGCATCTGCGACGACCATCCATCCGGTGCGGCCATTTGCTTCCGGTCCATTAGCAGGACAAGTTCCAAGGACTTGAGGAGCAACAATATAAACAAAACTAAATAAAAATCAATTTAAAATTGACTTATTATATTTTGAGCTTGAATCTCCAGAAATCCGTGTATAAATTTCTTTGAAAACTCTTCTCCACCCTCGTCTTCAGCTATACCAGTTCTTTCGAAAAGGAATTCTCTGGAAATTCTTATAATCCTCCAGAAGATACGATGGTGCAAAAAATCCTTCAGGAGATGCTCTGAAAAATCCTCCAAGGATTAATCTGGGAATTCCCTCAGGGGTGCCGAAATGTATCTAGGAGTTCCATTGGAAATACCTACAGAATTTTCTCCAAGATTTTTTCGTGAAGTTCCTGGTAATTATTTTGGGTGTCAAGCTGTTCCGCAATCACGCCGAAAGTGCCTCTGGAAATTCTTCCAAGAGGTCATTTGGAAATATCTCTCGAAATACCCCTGGTAATCCCTTCATGGGTTCCCAAATTCCTCCATAAATTCCTTCCAAGAAAGTCCCTTCGAGTTCCACTGGAAGTTTTACCGGGAATCATGATTGGAACTCTAGAATTCCTCTCAGAGTATCTTTATATATTTTTCTCCGAGCTGCTCTGGCAATTGCTCCAGGGCATTCTATAAAAAATCACTCTGGAACTGCTCCGGGAATTCCTCCAAGAGTTCCTCCGAAATCTCATCCAGGAGCTCCTCTGGGAGTTCATCTGGATATTCATCCAGGAGTGTCTCTATAAATTCCTTCAGGATTGCTCTGGGAATTCCTTCAGGAGTTTCTCTGTGAATTCCCCCAAGAGTTCCTCTGGGAATTACTTTCGCAGTTCATCTGGGAATCACTTCAACAGATCAGCTGAAAATTTTTCCAGTACTTCATCTGAAAATTTTCCAGGAGTTCCTCTGAGAATTCCTCTAGGAGTTCTCTGAAAATTCTTCCAGGAGTTCATCCTCTGGGAATACCCCAATAGTTCATCTGGGATTCCTCCAGTGGTTTCTATGGGAACTGCTCTAATAATTCATCCAGGAGTATCTTTGGGAATTCCTCCAGGAGTTCTTCTATAAACTCTTCCAGGAGTTCTACTAGGTGTTTCTCTGGGAGAGAAATTACTACAAGAGTTCCTCAGCAGGTTTCAATGGAAATTCTTCTAGGAGTTCTTCTGAGAATTCCTAAAGTAGATCCCCTGGAAATTTCTCTGAGTTTTTTTTTCAGCAGGAGAATCCTTCAGCAGTTCATCTAAGAATCCCTCCAGGAACTTTTCTGACAATTATTCCAGTACTTTGTCTGACAATTTCTTTAAACGTTTCTCTAGAAATACCTCCAGAAGAGAGTTACTCCAGTAGTTTCTCTGAGAACTCCTTTAAAAAAATCTTAAAATTCCTTCAAGGTTCCTCAGGGAATTGCTCTGAGCATTACGTCAGGGCTCCTCAATAAATTCCTCCAGAAGTTCCCTTGGGAACTCTTCCAACAGTTCCTCCAGGAATTCCTCTGGTAATTCCTTCAGCACTTCATCTAAGAATTCCTCTAGAAATTATTAAAGAAGCTTCTTAGAAAATGACTCTTGGAATTCCTTCAGGAGTTTCTATAGGAGTTCCTGCAACAGTTCCTATGAGAATTCCTCCATTAGTTTCTCTAGAAATTCATTCAGGAGTTCCTCTGGGAATTCCTCCGTGAATTCATTCAAGAGTTCCTCTTGGAATTACTTCAGCAGTTGATCTGGGAATCACTTCTGCAGTTCATCTGGGAATACATCCAGGAGTTCTCCTCTGTGAATTCCTCAAGGCGTTCATCTGAGAATTACTCTAGTAGTTCTCATGGGAATTTCTCCACGAGTTCCTCTGAGAATTCGTCCATTCGTCGTCCTCTAGGAATTCAACCTACCATTTATCTGGAAATTTTTTCTAGAATTCCTCTAGAAACTCTTCCAGGGATTCCTCTACTGGGAATTCCTCCAAAAGTTCCTCTGGAAATTCCTTCAGGAGTTTTTCTGAGAATTACTCCAGTAGTTCATCAGAAAATTCTTTCAGGAGTTCCTTCGGGAATTCCGGCAACAGTTCCTATAGGAATTCCCCTTCGAGTTGTTCTGGGAATCCCTCCAGTAGTTCCTCTGTGGATTCCTCCATGAGTTTCTGTAGAAACTCCTCCAGGAGTTCCTGTGGGAAATTCTCTAAAAGTTCCTCAGTAAATTCCTCCAGGAGTTCCTCTGGGAATTCCTCCAGGAGTTTATCTGGGAATTCCTCCCGGATTTCTTCCCCTGGGTGTTCATTCAGGAGCTCCTCGGGAAATTCATTCAGGTGTTTATCTAGGAATGCTCCAGAGATTTCTTTCAGGAGTCCCTCTAGAAATTCCTCTGAGAATTCCTTCAGGTTTTCCTCCACTTGGCATTAATCCAAAAGTTCTACCTCTGGGAGCTCATTTACGAACTCCTCTGGAAATTTCTCGAAGAGTTTCCTAGAGGTTCCTCTGGAAGTTCCTTTAGGAGTTCTTATATAAATTTCTCCATGAGTTCCTCTGGGGTTTCCTCCAGTAATTCCTCTGGGAAATCCTCCTGCCATTCCTCGAAGATTTCTTCCAGAAGTTCCACTTGGAATTTTGGAAATTTCTTCCAGGAGTATTTCCCTCAGAGTTCGTCCTCTGGAAGTTCATCAAGAAGCTCTTCTGGAAATTTCTTTATGAGTTCTTATAGTTTTCTGTGAGTTCTTCCAGTTTTTCTGTGAGGAGTTCACTCAGAAATTCCTCCAGCAGTTTCTCTGGGAATTCCTCAGGCAGTGAGTTCATCAAGGAGCTCCTCTAGGCATTTCTCAAAAAGTTTCTCTGAGAATTCACTAAGATGCCATTCAGGAGCTTCTCCAGAAATCTTTTCAGGAGATCCAATAGAAATTCCTTCAGGAGTTTCTCTAGAAATTCCTTTAGCAGTTCTTTTGAGAATTCCTCCAAAAATTCTTCATCTGGGAGTTCATCAAGTAGCTCCTCTGGAAAGTTCCTTCAGAAGTTTCTCCGGGAATTCGTTTAGGAGTTCCTCTAGGAGGAGTACCTTACAAAATTCCTCTAGCAGATCTTCTGGGTATTCTTCCAGCAGTTCCTCTGTGTATTCCTCCAGGAGTTTCTCAGGGAATTCATCCAGGAGCTCCTCTGGGAATTCATCCAGGAGTTTTTATAGAAATTACTCAAGGAGCTCCTCTGGGAATTCCTTAAGGAGTTCCTTGGAAGATCCTTCAGCAGTTCCTCAGAACTCCCTCAAGAGTTCCTCTAGAAATCTCTCCAGGAAATACCACCAACAGTGCCTCTGGGAATTCCATTACGAGTTCCTCAAGAAATTCCTTCAGAAGTTCTTAAAGAAATTCCTCCAGTAGTTACTCTGGGAAATCCTCCAGCAGTTCATCTAAAAAAGTTTCTCCAGGAGTTCCACTTGGAATTACTTCAGGAGTTCTTTGAGGTGGTCCTCTCGAAGTTCCTCCGGGAATTCGATCAGTAGGTCCTCTGGGATGAGTTCTTTGGAGATTTCCTTCAGCAGTTCCTCTGGGAATTGCTCTAGTAGTTCCACTGAGAATTCCTCCAGCAGTTTCCTTCAGGAGCTTCTCAGAAAAATTTTTCTACAGAAATTCGTCCATAAGTTCATCAGGGATTTTCTTCCAATTGTTCCCCTGTGAATTCCTCCAAGACTTTCTCTGAAAGTTTCTTCAAAAGTTTCTCCGGGAATTCGTTTAGGAGTTCCTCTGGGAATTCCTCTAGCAGATCTTCTGGGAATTCTTCCACCAGTTCCTCTGGGAATTCCTCCAGAAGTTTCTCTGGGAATTCATCCAGGAGTTCCTCTGGGAATTCATCCAGGAGTTCCTCTGGGAATTCATCCAGGAGCTCATCTGGGAATTCATCCAGGAGTTTCTATAGAAACTACTCAAGGAGCTCCTCTGGGAATTCCTTAAGGATTTCTTTGGAATTTTCTTTCAGCAGTTCCTCTGAGAACTCCCTCAAGAGTTCCTCTAGAAATATCTCCAGGAAATACCACCAACAGTGCCTCTGGGAATTCCTTTACGAGTTCCTCAAGAAATTCCTTCAGAAGTTCTTATAGAAATTCCTCCAGTTGTTCCTCTGGGAAATCCTCCAGCAGTTTATCTGAAAATTTCTTCAGGAGTTCCACTTGGAATTACTTCAGGAGTTCTTCACTTGGAGCTCCTTCAGGAATTCCAATATAAATTCCTCCAGGAGTCCCTTCAGAAAATCGCCCAAGAGTTCCTCTCGGGTTTCTTTCAGGAGCTTCTCTAGAAATACAAATTGTTTGAAGTGTTCCTCTGGAAGTTCCTCCGGGAAATCGTTCAGTAGTTCCTCTGGGATGAGTTCTTTGGAAATTTCCTTCAGCAGTTCCTCTGGGAATTGCTCCAGTAGTTCCACTGAGAATTCCTCCAGTAGTTTCTCTGGAAATTCCTCTAACATTTCATCCAGGAGCTTCTCAGATAAATCTTTCTATAGAAATTCGTCCATAAGTTCATTAGGGATTTTCTTCCAGTAGTTAAAATTAAATTAAAATAAATTTAAATTAAATTAAATTAAAATTAAATTAAAATTAAATTAAAATTAAATTAAAATTAAATTAAAATTAAATTAAAATTAAATTAAAATTAAATTAAAATTAAATTAAAATTAAATTAAAATTAAATTAAAATTAAATTAAAATTAAATTAAAATTAAATTAAAATTAAATTAAAATTAAATTAAAATTAAATTAAAATTAAATTAAAATTAAATTAAAATTAAATTAAAATTAAATTAAAATTAAATTAAAATTAAATTAAAATTAAATTAAAATTAAATTAAATTAAATTAAATTAAAATTAAATTAAAATTAAATTAAAATTAAATTAAAATTAAATTAAAATTAAATTAAAATTAAATTAAAATTAAATTAAAATTAAATTAAAATTAAATTAAAATTAAAATTAAATTAAAATTAAATTAAAATTAAATTAAAATTAAATTAAAATTAAATTAAAATTAAATTAAAATTAAATTAAAATTAAATTAAAATTAAATTAAAATTAAATTAAAATTAAATTAAAATTAAATTAAAATTAAATTAAAATTAAATTAAAATTAAATTAAAATTAAATTAAAATTAAATTAAAATTAAATTAAAATTAAATTAAAATTAAATTAAAATTAAATTAAAATTAAATTAAAATTAAATTAAAATTAAATTAAATTAAATTAAAATTAAATTAAAATTAAATTAAAATTAAATTAAAATTAAATTAAAATTAAATTAAAATTAAATTAAAATTAAATTAAAATTAAATTAAAATTAAATTAAAATTAAATTAAAATTAAATTAAATCTAAATTAAAATTAAATTAAAATTAAATTAAATTAAAATTAAATTAATTAAATTGAATTAAATTAAAATTAAATTAAATTTAAATTAAAATTAAATTAAAATTAAATTAAAATTAAATTAAAATTAAATTAAATTTAAATTAAATTTAAATTAAAATTAAATTAAATTAAATTAAATTAAAATTAAATTAAAATTAAATTAAAATTAAATTAAAATTAAATTAAAATTAAATTAAAATTAAATTAAAATTAAATTAAAATTAAATTAAAATTAAATTAAAATTAAATTAAAATTAAATTAAAATTAAATTAAAATTAAATTAAAATTAAATTAAAATTAAATTAAAATTAAATTAAAATTAAATTAAAATTAAATTAAAATTAAATTAAAATTAAATTAAAATTAAATTAAAATTAAATTAAAATTAAATTAAAATTAAATTAAAATTAAATTAAAATTAAATTAAAATTAAATTAAAATTAAATTAAAATTAAATTAAAATTAAATTAAAATTAAATTAAAATTAAATTAAAATTAAATTAAAATTAAATTAAAATTAAATTAAAATTAAATTAAAATTAAATTAAAATTAAATTAAAATTAAATTAAAATTAAATTAAAATTAAATTAAAATTAAATTAAAATTAAATTAAATTAAATTAAATTAAATTTAAATTAAATTTAAATTAAATTTAAATTAAAATTAAATTAAAATTAAATTAAATTAAAATACAATTAAATTATAATTAAAAAATAATTAAATTAAATTAAAATTAAAATAAAATTAAAAATAAATTAAAATTAAATTAAAATTAAATTAAAATTAAATTAAAATTAAATTAAAATTAAATTAAAATTAAATTAAAATTAAATTAAAATTAAATTAAAATTAAATTAAAATTAAATTAAAATTAAATTAAAATTAAATTAAAATTAAATTAAAATTAAATTAAAATTAAATTAAATTAAATTAAAATTAAATTAAAATTAAATTAAAAATTAAATAAAAATTAAATTAAAATTAAATTAAAATTAAATTAAAATTAAATTAAAATTAAATTAAAATTAAATTAAAATTAAATTAAAATAAATTAAAATTAAATTAAAATTAAATTAAAATTAAATTAAAATTAAATTAAAATTAAATTAAAATTAAATTAAAATTAAATTAAAATTAAATTAAAATTAAATTAAAATTAAATTAAAATTAAAATTAAATTAAAATTAAATTAAAATTAAATTAAAATTAAATTAAAATTAAATTAAAATTAAATTAAAATTAAATTAAAATTAAATTAAAATTAAATTAAAATTAAATTAAAATTAAATTAAAATTAAATTAAAATTAAATTAAAATTAAATTAAAATTAAATTAAAATTAAAATTAAATTAAAATTAAATTAAAATTAAATTAAAATTAAATTAAAATTAAATTAAAATTAAATTAAAATTAAATTAAAATTAAATTAAAATTAAATTAAAATTAAATTAAAATTAAATTAAAATTAAATTAAAATTAAATTAAAATTAAATTAAAATTAAATTAAAATTAAATTAAAATTAAATTAAAATTAAATTAAAATTAAATTAAATTAAATTAAAATTAAATTAAAATTAAATTAAAATTAAATTAAATTAAAATTAAAATTAAATTAAAATTAAATTAAAATTAAATTAAAATTAAATTAAAATTAAATTAAAATTAAATTAAAATTAAATTAAAATTAAATTAAAATTAAATTAAAATTAAATTAAAATTAAATTAAAATTAAATTAAAATTAAATTAAAATTAAATTAAAATTAAATTAAATTAAATTAAAATTAAATTAAAATTAAATTAAAATTAAATTAAAATTAAATTAAAATTAAATTAAAATTAAATTAAAATTAAATTAAAATTAAATTAAAATTAAATTAAAATTAAATTAAAATTAAATTAAAATTAAATTAAAATTAAATTAAAATTAAATTAAAATTAAATTAAAATTAAATTAAAATTAAATTAAAATTAAATTAAAATTAAATTAAAATTAAATTAAAATTAAATTAAAATTAAAATAAAATTAAATCAAAATTACAATTAAATTATTTAAATTAAATTAAATTAAATTAAAATTAAATTAAATTAAATTAAATAAAATAAAATTTAAATTAAATTTAAATTAAATTAAAATTAAATTAAAATTAAATTAAAATTAAATTAAAATTAAATTAAAAATTAAATTAAAATTAAATTAAAATTAAATTAAAATTAAATTAAAATTAAATTAAAATTAAATTAAAATTAAATTAAAATTAAATTAAAATTAAATTAAAATTAAATTAAAATTAAATTAAAATTAAATTAAAATTAAATTAAAATTAAAATTAAATTAAAATTAAATTAAAATTAAATTAAAATTAAATTAAAATTAAATTAAAATTAAATTAAAATTAAATTAAAATTAAATCAAATTTATACTTATTGAATTGAATTAAATCTAAATAAACATCTAGGGAACGAGATGCTACAAGTCTTCTTCAGCCAGTGCAAAATCCTTGCGTTGGCACCGTTAAGAACTGTTTTGTGCAACTGAAATTGTGCCAATGTGTGGTTGCATCATACATTGCATTTTAAGACGTGTAGGAAGGCCTCTGTCCAACGACCTGAGATCCTTCCCATTCAACAATAAAACTCCTAATTAAACTGAAACTTTCCTGTGTATCCAACTTCCGGTACTGTTTTTTCGTCAGTCAGCTCGTTGCCAGAATCGTGGTTTCTCAGGTTCCAAACAGCGTAACCTAGAAAATATAAAAGAATTCCAGCTTGTGACAACATACCATGTAATTGAAACACATCAAAAACCGCTGTCAACCCAGATAAAATTTACGGAAGATTCCCAGGATTAAATATTAGACGAAATCATGGAGTAAATCACAGAAAATTCCTAAGTGTGCCTGTAATTGCATATCTGTCCCATATGAATAGGAAACCCAGCAAATATGGGACAGATATGCGATTACAGGCAGTGTGGATAAGATTAATGCCTGATTTCAATCCACTTCAATCAATTCACACAAAGCCACCACTTACCGGAATGGATGTGTATTCTTTCTGTTTGCCCAGCAGTTTTATTCTCCTTCCTCAGCCAGCCGTCGTTCATCCGCTTCATGACGAGACATTTCCACTTCGATGCACTGACGCTGTCTGTCGCATTGCTTTTTACGCTCCTATAGTCAAGAGGTCATTCTCAGCCCCTAGATGGGCTGTTTTATCACCGTCTCTACGAGTGCCGTCTTCAAAAGTTTCTCTCCAAGTACTTCGGCAACGTTCATCTTGAAGTCTTTTGATGGTTCAAATAGTCTTTTATATGGTCCTCCTAGAATACATACATATAGTTACATTAACTCTCGATTTGACAAACATTTAGTTTTTAAAAGTTTTTTATTTAGTATAAAATATGAGGCAAGACCGTAGCGTCCTTGAATTAATTGAATCGGGAGCAATAAATATTTATTAATCACCTTCCTTGGTTTTACACTTTCCGCCTTAATTTTTATAAATTAATCAAGAGCATTTAAATGCCATACGTTTTATTAGGGCGTTCGTTAATTCATCTATAGATGAAATCTAGGCTAATAAAACGTAGGGTGTTAAAATAGTAAGTTATAACTTACTATACTATAGTATACTATTGTAAGCGACCAAACCCAAATCGTATATTAGTTTAAATGAAATCCATTAAATAGCATTGGTTAGGATCAAATTAGAAAACAAAATAAATAAATAAAAGCAATGTTAAACTTACAAACATTAATTCTGGGTCGTGTCGGTTCTATGTTCGGAATGCGCTTGCGGATTCTTCTGCCGAACGATTGTTTTAGCCTTCCTGTCAAAAATCCTCTTCCTCACTCCATCAGCATCAGCCGGGTACCACAATATCACAGGAACGGGTTGCTTTCCCTGTTTAAACGAATTGACGATTGAATAATTTTTACAGGGGCATCTAGGGATTTCGATTTCCCGTCAACAAATATGTATAATTAATCGCCTTTTTCAGTGCCTTCTCGACACTTTCTATACTTACGCTGATATCTTCGCACAATTTGGAAAAGTCCGCCGGTACCCAGCAAGGTTCCATTACAGCTGAAGCAGAGTGTGACGCCGAGTGACCGCAGAGAGCCGCGATTAGATGATCATTGGCTAGGTCCCAAACCAGAACACGACGATCAATCGAACCTGAGGCCAGATAGCGACCGCAAATGGAAAACGCCGGTGCCTAAACAACGTTTTCATAGTTAGAACGTCCAATAAAGCAATCAAAAGATTCCTACTCACCCGGTAGCTACGTAGATTGATTTCGGATGGAAAATGCACACATCAACGCTGGACGGGTGCCCCCCAAAGATTCCCAGTGGCTGGTGGGAATCCGTGGACCACAGTCGGGCAGTTTTGCCATGCGAGCAACTGAGAAAATAATGTCCGTAAGGCGAGAGGCGAACGTCCCAAATAGGGAACTGATGACCTTCACCACCACGCAGGTCCAGGTATGCAGCAACCACAGGCGAACGATACAGTCCTCCGAACATGACAGAAGCACGGTGCGGTCCGGCAAGAATGCAGTGCGATACACGGGACCACTGTGGCCGTGTAACATCCGACTCGTTTCCGCCTTGCGATCATCCAGTATCCGTATCAGCACATCGTCGGCATCGAGATCAACTTCCCTCAAGAGGTCCGCTGTTTTCATCTCTCGCAACTTGATAGGCGACAGAGACCACACTTCGATGGCTGAATTGGAAAAGCCAATGGCAATAAAACAAATTAAATTGTTCTGAGGAACGCACGGGAACCGCGAGAAACAAACACTCGAAAACTAACTCCATTTTGTTTTTAGCGCTCAGATAGTCAGATGCCGGCCGGCAAAGAAAAATGAAAAGAACTGTCAAAATTGAGAAAAAAATGAGAATCAGCATAAAATCATAAAAATGGTTATGTTTTTGAACCGTAGCATAACTAACATACCCTAACCAGTGTCTAACAGCTCACATATTGTTTGCTGGGATGGTTGAAATAAAAATCTTGTACAGTTATTAACAAACTGTAGTTTGACAGATCGACTTGATGATCGATTGAATAAGAGTCCAATTATGATTCATATTCAGCAATAAGATTATTTATGTTATGCACTGAGTGAGCCATATCTAACAAATCAAGGATGGCGCAGATGACAACGTTACCGGCGGATGATCAAATGACAGCAGTTCGAGACCCGATTTAGGAAAATTTTAAAATGATTACATATATGAAAATAGCAATTGCTTCAAAATACGTTCATTGGAGATCTTACTGATGTTACCTTCTATGCGTTATTATTTTCGAAGAATTCACATGTAGCTAAATTGAGGCTTAGTAAAATGCTTATTAAAGGTTTAACGAATCAGTTAATAAAGTTGTTTTTCAAAATGAGATGTTGTAGTTGTATAACTTCGCCAAAATTGTGTGAACAAAGCTTGAACAGAAGTTGTGATAAGAAATAGTACAGACATTATTCAACACAGCGCTGAATTAAATCATCACACTGATGTTAGTTCAACTAGTGAATGTTTGTTGGGACCATAAAACACGTTTTAAAATTTAACTTCTGGTATGAGTAATCGACAAACTAAATGATCGAACATAGATTACTACATGATCCAAAACATGCTTGGATTGTAGAAAAGTTTGGACACATTTTCCATTGACTTCCCAAAAAGAAAATTTTCTTCAAATCCTTCCGAAACTCAGCTTCTCCCACATAATCCGAGTGCTATTTGAAATCTTCAAACAGATGTGTTGTCACTATGAATGGGGTTCCAATTAGACTAGCGAAGTCCAAGATTTAGGACTTATGTATAGCATGAATTAATTAACTATCAAAACCACACCGAAGGTATACAAGCGAAAAAGTACGAATATAGTAAGTAGTTGTAGAAAATCAAAACCATTTACTTAAATAAATTGTTTTATTTACAAACTAATTGTTAGACCAGCCATGTTTACATATACTGTGCCAATATGAATTATTTGCTAAAACGCCAGGAAGAATGCATTACAGAGGATTCAAAATAAATGTTGAAATTGATTCTGAAGTTGCTTCCCTGCACACCAAAACATTATGAATATTATGCGACATATTTGAATGAATTGACACAAAAGCACATGACGTAAACTCAATCGTATATGTTTTTCAACGTCAGATGATTTAAATATGCCACGGAACCTAAAAACACAGCTCCAGGTGCATTGCCGCACGAATGCACAAGCCGATGATAAGTGCAAATTGCATATAACCTGTTATACTTCGATCAACACTCATCCAAGAAGTAAGGATAGCTAAGGGGTAACGTTCTAGGCTCTCACTCAGAGAGTTTGTGTTCGACGCTCATTCGGTTCTCGTTTTTTTTTCAAAAACATATTTATAAATAATTTTTATTTTCTATAACTCAATACCAAATTTTTGAAACGACTTCTCTGCGATTGTAAACAAAGTTAAAAACATCGATCTGTCAAATCTGAGAGGTGAGAGCACTCCCACGCAATCCAGCACCACTAACAGGTAGCCGAAGTATTTACCTATATGTTAGACTACTACACTATCTACACATGTCTTTTAATCGAAATAATTAGACTTTCATGTTGTCAATCTAAAAGAAAATTAAATTTCAAATCCGAAAAATCTAACTATTTTCGGCTAAAATGTGTTTTAACATTTTAACAATCATTTAAAAATTGACGCACTTCACCCTTGCCGGGGTGATGGGCCAATGGGGCGTGTTGCGTCCTTCTGCAATATTCATCCAACGGCAAGCGACTGAAGCGAATGCAGTGACGTTTTATTTTAGTATTACAAAAAATCCTGGATATAGCCAGTTGGCAAACATTCGAGTGCTTCCCAGTTTGAAGTCAGAATCCAGCTTAGGCTTCTGTCACCCAATCAATAAGATCATACAATTGGATCGAGTGTTGAAATGGGCATATTTCCATTTTGTGTATTTATTATAAAGACTTGCAGCTCTGTTCGAACTTAATCGTTTGTATTATGACACTTTTGGTCTACAAGCCCTACGAGAAATAAGTTTTCGTAAATAATTCCTCAGATATAGGTGTTTTGTAATTTTAAATGAATTTCCATGCACATATTTGGGGCATGCGAAAAGTGCAATATCCAATCAAACTAACTGTTATTTATAATGCGAATAAATTTGTCGCTTGTAGAATTTATCTAATTTAATCGATAATAATGAATATTCACTTGTTGGGAATATTTGTGTTTTCACATGGCCGGGGTTCTGCCAAATCGCACTGAGCGTCAATAAAAAATAACCCATTTTTCTATTCAAATGTTCGATTATCAGATTTAATTGATAACAAATCGTATGGATATCATACAACAAATATACATAAAAATTGATATTGTATGATGTTCGTTTTATTTTTGCGAACGAAGTACCACAAGTCAGTCAAAAAACCGTCTTGGTGCGATTTGGCTAAGCCCCGACCACATGTCGTTGAATTACCAATACTTTTTACTGTATTTTTTTCAAATTGATACATTCAAGGGGTAGACAAAATTCAGCAAAATATTCGCCCTGCCTTACGCCCTATGAATAAAAATTATTCCATTGTGTAATCAATGATATATTTAAAAGCTTTTAATGACAATTTATGGACTGGAAAATTAATTAAAAATGAAGATGGTACAAATATGCAATTATGTACAAATGCAATAAAGCAATTTTTAATATAATATAATATCATAATTATTATGATTTGCTTTTTTGCTAATTCCAAAAGACGAATTCGAGAACGTTTTTGTGGTATGGTAGAAGCTGTGGGAGTTTTTCTCCAAATCTCCCACAGCATACTCTACCACAAAATCGTTCTCGAATTCGTCTTTTGGAATCTGCAAAAAGCAAAACATAATAATTATGTTATTATATTATATAGTTGTTAAATCGATTGTTTAAATTCGAAATCATTGAAAAAAATTAAAATCAAATTTTATTCCATCATAACATTTTCTATCACTTTGCAAATGTTTCCTGAAATTCATTCAATTTACAAGCAGTCAACGCAAGAAACATACACCCCCCCTATGCTGCTCAAGCACTTCGGCGCCAACAGCACTTTTTTCGTGGTTCTTGTGACGACCGCCAGACGTCAAAATGATCTACTACCTATGTGCTTTCTTGCCTCATATAGGTATTTACTTCTACCAGTGCTAAAAATAGAACAGAAGCACGGCTTGCTGTACGCGCTGTACGGGCTGTGTACAATGGGATGCCTGATGCAAGCTGAAAATAAACAGTAAAAGCTTGACGATGCGATGCCGACCGATGCGCAGTGGCGGAAACCCGTACAAAGAAAGATTCGTTTTTTTCGCGAAGCTCACACATATTGTGAATGAGCTTATTCCTTAATTTGTTGATTGTAGCTTGTTAATTTAATTTTTGGTAACTTGGTGTTAAAAAGTTGATGCTGTAAAGCATCTCCTAAACAAATGTGTATGGGCAAATAAAATTCGAAAAATTCTTTTAGTCTGACATTTATATGGGGGCCCACCACTGTGCGACGGCACATTGCCATTCCTTTTTTCACGCGCATTCGTACGGGAGAGCGTTGAACAAAGCACGATGCATTTTGAAATTGCTATACATGAGTATGTGATATAGGGTATTTGTGTTTTTCTTAGCGCATGACTTAGCGCATTAGCAATAAGACATGAGAAAAGTTATGTATGACGTTTAACATAGGAGAGGGTTTTCAATTACTGAACGGATATCGGATAACGGACATTTGTAATTTCCATAGGGCACCCGTACTGTGAGTGTAGGTAGTGGGTTCTTATTATATATTTCCCATTATTATCCACATATGTTTCATTTCGTTGCGGTATGATGTAATTATGCCATCACACCAATATAATTTTTCATAACAAAATTGACTTCCTCACATCAATGGTGAAACAACTTTTACGAAGCTATTTTGAATAATTGGTTAGGTGAAATAAATCTTATTTTAAAATCAATATTTTATCTATTAGTTAATGTAATGAAACTGTTTATTTTCAGCCACGAAACGTGCACTTCAAGAATAGTTGGTAAATCCAAACCACTATTCACTTGGATCGTAGTGCAATTTGCACCAGTTCTGATCAATCACGGAGTAGCAATCATTGATATGTACAGTCAGTCTAAGCTAAGCTGAAACTGTATAGTTTCAATCAACAAACGATAAAAACAAATATTTTCTTTTCTCAATTCATTAATATTTCCAGTATAGGAACATTTACCCTAGCAGGATACACTCTAATGTTATATAGAGGCAATAAACATATCTCCAATTCGATGATTTATGTTTGCATATATCTTCTCACATGTTAAGAGTATTGATGGTGCTGTGGTATAGTATGCGCTTCCCACCCCAGAGATCAAGAGTTCGAATCCGAGGCAGGGCGTTTTGCTTTTTTTTTGCACGTCAAAACAGTTTTTTCGCCGTAACTTCGGAACGCAATGTCCGATGGATCTAATTTTCAATAGCAAACAATGGGATTGAATTCTACGTCGAATGGAACTTGTTGCGAGCAAATTGGATAATGCTAAGTACCAAAAGTGTGTCTCACATTTTGTACACACACACACACACACACACACACACACACATACATACACACATACAGACATCACCTCAATTCGTCGAACTGAGTCGATTGGTATATAACACTATGGGTCCCCGGGCCTTCTATCAAAAGTTCGGTTTTGGAGTGATCCTATAGCCTTTACGTATACTTTGTATACGAGAAAGGCAAAAATGAGTTATTTTTTTGTGTGCACATACCTACATACAGACAAACATCACC
The DNA here is from genome assembly GCF_024139115.2 of Armigeres subalbatus. Classification (NCBI taxonomy): domain Eukaryota; kingdom Metazoa; phylum Arthropoda; class Insecta; order Diptera; family Culicidae; genus Armigeres; species Armigeres subalbatus. Next base: position 142,302,762 of record NC_085140.1, read on the forward strand.
TCAATTCGTCAAGCTTCTATCAAGCCTCCTGAAATTCATTTGCTTACGTTTGTTATAATCTATACTAACACCTTTTCGTTCGCTTTCCTCACCTAGTTTGGAACTAAAACGCAGACGCAACAAACCGCGGCTTGATGTTGACGTCGTCTATCGTTCACGAGAAACGACGACCACGATGTTAGGCGCTGAGGTTGAGCGTATTAGTTTTGCTTGATACGTCTCAGAGTTACGTTGTAGAATCGGTCCCGCAGATTATGTGAAAGTGATTCTATTTACTGGTAACTATGCCGGTTCCATGTGTTTTTCTCCATCAATATGAGATGCTGCAGTTTTTGTCATTCATTACGTTTCTAAACTGAATAGTGAATACACTCCATTGCATTGATAAGATAAATACAAAGTGCAGTGATCTGTGTGCTCTAAATAAATTGAGCGGATTCCACCCCAAACAAGCCTCTAGTTGTTCTTGGAAATAGTTTCTTCGGGATTCAGCACAAACGGTGACCGTTCACGATGATCAAATCATAATCGTAAACACAGAAGAAACATACGGTTTAGCGTCGAATACTCTTATCGCATTAAACTTTGATCATATCAGAGGGTCTAATCTATTGCCTACATCAAAATTCCATTGCGTGGCTGATTGATACACTCACTGCTAATTGGGAAGTGCTAGAAGGAAATTCAAAAAATGGGCAACATAGAGGTCGACAAAAAGCTGCTGCCAATGAAGGCGCACTATTTCCTATTCAATGCAGGTAAGTTTATCGTATGATATTGATAGCTTAAACATACTTTTAAATCGATATTTACTTCATTAATTATTTGTTACGAGAACAAAAAAAGCGTAATTGGGATGACTTATTACTTACTACTTTACATATTTGTTAATAAAATGAAATTTAAATTTTAGTTTTTGAAAACATTTTGGTTATCAGATAGAAATACTATTGCAACTGAATGTAAAAAAATGTAACCTTATATCATTCAGCAGAAAAAGAACAGCATCAAATCTCTCAATTACATTAGGAAACCAGGTTGTAGAGAAATGCGATAGAGTTAGGGATTTAGGAATTATCTTAGACTCCAAACTAACGTTCATCGACCATTACAACACCATTATTCATAAAGCAAATAATATGATGGGTTTTATAAAACGTTTCTGCTATAACTTTCAAAACATTATATGTATATTGCTTATGTAAGGTCGATAATGGATTATTGCAGTATTGTATGGTCTCCATTTTCAATAACACACGAAGAAAGATTAGAATCAAAAACAATTCCTATTAGGTATTTGCTCTTCGTAAATTAGGTTGGTCAACATTACTTCCATCATAAGAGGCACGCTGTAAGCTTATAAACATTCAATCTTTGAAAGAGCGTCGTGAAACTGCAATGGTTTCATTTATTAACGATATAGTTTTGCAGCGTGTTGATTCAACAAACATTTTATCGAAATTGAAATCTACATACCATCTCGACAACTGCGTCATCGACATACATTTTCAATTATTCACTGTCGTACAAATTTCAATCAGATGATGGCCTTCTATAATCAAAACTGCGAAACTATTGACTTTACAATGTCTCGGCAGAACCTTAAAAATATTTTGCCTCAATTCGAAACCTACACATCTGAAATTACATTAAATCGCAAAAAAGTAGTGTTTAATACTTAACCAATCTATTTTTATTTTTATACACTATAATACCGTATTTATAGCCTTAAGAAAATAAAGAAAAACGTGTATATTATATATGTACTAGTCTACGTCGGTTGACGAAATCTATATACATAAAAATGAATTTCTGTCTGTCTAAGCCTTATAGACTCGGAATCTACTGAACCGATCGGCGTGAAAATTTGTATGCAGAGGTTTTTGGGGCCAGGGAAGATTCTTAAGATGGTTTGAGACCCCTCCCTTCTTTGGAAAGGGGGGCTCCCATACAAATGAAACACAAATCAGAGAATAAATAAATTTTAGGAGGAACGAAGTTCGTCGGGTCTGCTAGTAAATAAATAAATAAATATTGAAAAGTGACCAGGTCGGACTATGAGATCAGAAGTATAGATAGTGGAATATATAGATGAGCGAAGATAAATCCTCTGTCTCCAAACGAACTGTCAAACGTGTCTCCAAACGAGCATGACGTCACGATTTCAATGGAAACGTTAAGGGCTGTGACGTCATATGCGCGTGTGCACGGGCAAAAAAATCGACTCAGCCATGCTTTCGCTCATCTATAGATTCTACTATCTATAATCAGAAGTTATAGCAAAAACACTCATTCATGTTTTTTAGTATTTTTTGCGCGAGAAAGGCACCAACACCGCTAGGATTAATCAGGGTTTTTTTATAAAGATTTTGGAATTAGCTAGTTTTTTTTTATTAGATACTTTGGGATTTATGTTGTTTTATTTTCGAACGTATCCCCCGCGTAAAAAAATAACTTCAGTGAAATCCTTTAGGTCAGTGGTGCTCAGCATTTTGGGCGTTTTTCCCCTTAATTTGCTTGTCACACAATGAAAAAGAGCTTTCTTCTATCAAGTTAGTACTTGGACGAAAGCTTTCAAATATATCTGTCAGCTGAGGGTATTAAAAAGAATATTGGTGTTGAAATCACTCCGTACGACTTGATCAAAGTAAAATTACACTGCGGCCCGCGGGCCGCACCTTTGTTTTGCTTTGATCGTTTCGTACGGAGTGAATTTGACACCAATATCCATCTTATTACCCTCAGCAGATAGATATATTTGAAAGCTTTCGACCAAGTGCTAATTTGTATGGTTAAAGCTCATTTTTATTGTGTGAGAAGCAAATTGAGGAAAAAAACACCCAAAGTGCTGAGCACCACTGCTTTAGGTACTTGCTATTTCATTTGATTCCAACGATTAATTATCATTGATTCATATTTCAAGTTATCATGAGGCAGAAGCAAAATGCGCATCTATATCTTGCTCTGATTTTTTTCCATAACTACTATTTCTCTTCTTCATTCTTTTTAATAAAGTGTGTAAATAAGTACTTAAATTCTGAGTTGTTTCCACCTAACGCTAGGTTAAAAAAAACTCAAATTTGTGATTAATTGCATATTATTCGGCAACTCGGCCGTACGAAAACCATTTTTTTGTTAAATATCTTGGCTGTGCATATGAACAGCCAAGATATTTATCAAATTTGTGTCCAACACTTTAAACCTACTTTTGGCTTCCCCCATCGACTTGCTATCGTTAGGCCGTTTTGTTTCTCTGTTTTTGATAACAACGGGTGGAATGAACGAGATGCCAAATGTAAAACAATTCAAAATTAAGGTTGTTTGATCTACCAGTGCAAAATTGTGTCTCAGATTTTTGTAAATGTGTCGATTGGTATATAACACTACACACTCAGTTTTTATTTCTGCAGCTCGGCAAAAGCAAAATAAATAACTGATATTCCGGCAAAAATAGCGTTTGTTAGCTGATTTTCGGCAAATTAATTGCTGATTATCAGCAATTTTGACAGAAATCTCGGCAAAAAACATGTTTGCTGGGGCACGGCTGTGCGATTCTCGGTAAAAGTTCAACATTTTGCTGAGATCCCGGTAAAAAAAAATTAAGTGTGTATGGAATCTCCGAGCCTTCTATAAATTTTTCTTCAGCAGCAGCGAAAATATTTTTAAAAAAATGTTTTTAAAAAGCTTGAAAAATATTGTCAATTCGGCTCTCGTCTGGAGTAAGCTTTATTTGTTACTAGCTGACCAGTCGAACTTCGTCCTGCCCGAAATTTATTAATTAGGTCAAACCTTTATTTTGTGTTAACAATTGGAGATTTAACGTTTGCTCTGCGATTCGATTTCATTTGAAGATCGTTTGAATTTCAGTCCAACAAACGAAAGCATTTCAATAGTTCAGTCATATTCCAGTGAGTTTACCGTATCACGAAATAATGCTAATTTGAGAAATGAGGTAATTAAACGTACCTCTATTTGTATTTTGAGAGTTGTTATCCTTATCAGAGGTAAGCAGACAGCAATTAGTTACTGGTATCAATTTACAGACTTTTGGCAAGAATGAGATTCAGCAAAAATGTAAATAACGGAGTAGGTGGTCATATTGCTAACGCTTCTGCTTCATACGCAGGAGGTCGTGGTTCAATCCCAGGCCCGTTCCATTCCTCCCACTTTTGTATCTTTTCATATATTTCTCATGTTCTAGCAATCGCTGGGTCTGGAAATGGGATTTCATACCGTTTCCATCTTCTATCCCTATACCTACAACTTGAATAGTTCTAGCAGGTAACTGTTAGAATTTAAAATGAGCAAAAAAATCTCGTTTCGGCATAAAATTAGAATAATACAACCACCCTTTCATTTCTATCACATTGGCAACCCATTAATCAAGACGAACCTCTGCAATTAAACCTCTAACCCCCAGACTCCAATAAAATTCCGCAGGAACTTGCAGTGAGCGAGTAGCTGCATCTTCTTCTTCTTCTTCTTCTTATTGGCATTACATCCCCACACTGGGACAGAGCCGCCTCACAGCTTAGTGTTCATTAAGCACTTCCACAGTTATTAACTGCGAGGTTTCTAAGCCAAGTTACCATTTTTGCCTTCGTATATCATGAGGCTAACACGATGATACTTTTATGCCCAGGGAAGTCGAGACAATTTCCAATCCGAAAATTGTCTGGACCGGCACCGGGAATCGAACCCAGTCACCCTCAGCATGGTCTTGCTTTGTAGCTGCGCGTCTTACCGCTCGACTAAGGAGGCCCCCCCAGTGACTGCATCATCAATTCCTTCCCATCCCCGATGACCGTGAGGACGTGACCAGCGCCGTTATCGACCATCCAAAATACTAGAGCTCTCGGACACATTGAGCGTGGAGAGCAAATCCAATGCTTCCATCCATTAGTTCCCTGTGCAATTGCGATTGTTCTGATCAATCACGGACTAGCAATTACGAAATACACGTTCATCATGCTCATGCTCAATGAGATTCAGCAAAAATGTAAATGATACAAATATGCGATCTTGTAATGTTTTATTCCTTCAATCAGAGGTGGCGCTCAAGCCTTAGTTGAGTCCATCCAGGTGGTTATAAATTTTAAAAATAGTTTCAATGGTTACCAAATAAAATCCTTATCTGTGTTAATTAGCTGTCAGTCGGCTCTCAAATTATTGTTGTAGATAACCCTACACAGTTATTAGTTGAACGTATTTGTATATTGTCTGGCAAGTACAATGATTACTCTGTGGTCAAAGATGTGGAGAAAATTTCGACTCGAAGGATTCCCTCGAACAGAGCGGGAATCGAACTTAGGATTGGTAATGCCTTTACCGATAAGGCTAGTTGAGGTATCGCATCAGTGCCCCTCACATTAGGAGTGTTTCAAAAGATGTCATCTCCATGTGAAGCATGGCCGCCTCCCAATTTGAAGTATTTCCTTCTGCATGGCTCTATATTCCTACTGGAACTGGGACTGCTTCTCAACTCAGAAAGTTGAAAATGTTCCTCACCTAAGAACATCCTAGAAGAAATCTTTTTGTCCGGACCTTGAATCAAAACCAATCTCGCATCTATTCGTAACTCTACACGGTTAGAAAAAAGTACCTAATATTAGGTACTTTTCAATCAAATCGGAGGTTCAGTGTGGGAACCCAAAATTAAGTATTTTTTTCTAGAAATTAAGTAAAATTCACTTAATATTAAGTAAAATATACTTAATTTTAAATAGTAACTAACCGAAAGTTAGGTAAATTTGACTCAACTTTTGTAAACATGAAATTACTCAACGTTGAGTTCCCACACTTTAATGCCCTTGTTGAGTGGTTTTGCTCTTCATTTTATGACAACAAAGGGAAGAGGGAGGGAGATGCAAGAGAAAAAAAGTACCTAAAATTAGGTACTTTTCTCTAACCGTGTAAGGAAGTATGCCTTCACATCTCCTTTTTGGTCTTAAAATTGCGCAGCATACTTACGATTGTTGAAAATATGTTGTGAGCCGTCCTCACATAATATGCCTTTGTAAAATGTTATCCTGCTGATGTTACTTTGGTCGGTAGCTTGAACAACATGTTATTCAGGCCGAAACTAATTTGGAAACGTTCGTGGGAAATGATCACTTGTGATCATATTTGATGAAGGTAGAGTGGTGCTCACTTATTTCTCAAATTTAAACCCTGACAACTGCAGCAGTTTGCATCGGGTTTTACCATCTGGATCAGAGCTGAATACAATTTCAGCTGTATCACCTAGATGAATGGGCATCAATCTGTCAGATAAGATAGGCTGCAATTGATAAATTGTTGTAGACGATATTTACGAGCCTACATTGTTGCCTTGGTTGCTAAATGGTTCTTCTTTAACACAAACTGCCTTTGTTTAGAAGCTATTTTAAGCTTAATTCCAATAGATTTCAATTATAAATTAATTGAAATGATACATCTAACGGTTATGTTTCATAAATTATCTGATTATGTTTGTGTGCATACGGAAAAATCGATTGATAAATATGAAATTACATATCATTGTTAGTTGATCTACACTACAAAAGTTGGCGTCTTGGCAGGTAATAATAATAAAAACAAGTGCATCACTAGGTGGATAAATTTAGGTTTTAATTGCAAATTCATGCTAAGATGATTTTACACTTCCCACATTTGACGAAAAATTATAATTTCCCAATAAAACTATTTTTTTAAGTAACAGTAATAAAGCTATGTCCAAAAAATATTTTAGTTACTAGATAAAGAATGTCGCTGTCGTCGCTGTCCGGAACATCTTTTGCTGGCGAGGATAGGGGAGCTAAATGTCAAAGAAGGAAAATCCATACGATTTGACAGGTATGTACCACACATGTTTCGGACAGCAGAACAAAGGGAACCGAAGCGACAATCTTTATCTTGTAACTAAAATATCTTTTCTATGTCCATTTAGAATCCGGAATCATTTATTGTATTGCAGCGGCACGGAAAGTGATCGCTGCAAGAATTCTTTTACAGCGGTTTGTCTACCCCAGTAAACCACATATCGTATATGAAATGATAAATTGTATCGCATATATTGCTATTTTCTTTCACATTCGTATATGACTGCTTATAAAGATGGCTAAAATATGAATATTATTGTATATGATACCAGTGTAAGCAATATTTACGATTGCGTTTATGGAATACAACATCAGTTTTATCGGATCAAATCGGAAATATCGTTTATGTATACAAATATTGTCATACAAATCATATACCGATGTGCGTTGTACGTATATAGCTTCCACCTTCTGCGCGTTGAGCACTGAACCTTTCCGATTAAAATAATTTCAAAATTACTTACTTCACTCCATCCGATCTGCCAAAATTCCGATTACTGCCGGTGTACTTTTACACTGCCAACCAGTATCGCTCAATATTTGCACTAACAATAGAGCTTGCTGACGTTTAATCATCTTTCTCTTTCAAGTGCATAGGAGAATAGGATTTGTTTTCATCGGGAAACGTTTCCCGATGAAAACAAATCCTATCCTTCCCATGCGCTTGAAAGCGAAAGATGATTAAACGTCAGCAACCCTTATTTAACGAACAACTAAAATGTATTTGAGTTGTAAACACAGTTCGAGAGTAAACACGATGAAAGACTGATGTTGACATTTCATAATCGTTTTTGGAATGATGCACAATCGTTATTATGTACGAACATTATCAGGATAATCATAAGTTATTATCATATACGATTCAAGCCACATTTGTACGCACAACAACAAGGCATCCGAATCGTATCAATGTAGTTCGTATCGTACACTGAAGATCTTATCAATAATAAATCGCCATCTAGATTATGATTGGCAAAATTTTGCAGCTTTTCAAGAGTTGCTGAGTAGCGCAAGGGTAGAGCATCAGCCTTTAGTTCCAGAGGTCAAATGTTCGAGACAGGGTTGTTACCATTTATTTTTCTAAATATTCACTAAGTCGTATAAATGTTCATGAAAACTCGAGAAAGTCGTTATTTAGCCCGTATATAGCCTCCACTTTAGTAGGTATATAGCGATTCGGTGCATTATATACATAATATCTTATGTGTATATGATGACCTATATCAATAGCAATAGGTACAAAAATATTGACTGGGACCTAGGCGCCCACTTGCTGTGGTATAAATTTCACGAAGTTTCGTGCAGCGTGTCAAAAATTATTCCAGGTGGAAGCCGAAAGGAGAGAAAAAAGTCTGCACACCCACGTTGATAATACTGTCATCGACGATGGAACCTACGTCAAAATGGATTTCGGACAGCTTCCTAGCCAAAAATTCTACATGGTGACGGCACGAGGAGTAGTTCCTGCGAAGTTCAATTTTACTTTTTGGACAGACTTGCAAAAAAACGGATGATTTTGGCAAGGGATATGCAACTTGGGCAAGGCCTAAGTGTTTGTGACGAATAAGACGATGGACTCGAAGCTGTACAAGGAGGAATATTTCAAAAACCGCGGTCGACGTTCCATAAAGCCCATATAGGTCCCGTGAAGTTTTGGCCAGATTTGGCGAGTTGCCACTACAGCCGGGAAGTCATCCAGTGGTACTTCGATAATAACGAAGATTTCATCAATGAAAACATAAATCCACGCAACTGCCCACAGCTCCGGCCCATCGAGACATTTTGGGCAGTAATGAAGCGGAAGCTTAAGAAAAGTGGAAAAAGTGGAAAAACAGCTCGGGACGGGACTCAGATGACCAAAATGTGGAACAAATGTGCGAAGGAAGTTGACTTCGAAGGTGTGCAACTTTCGATGAGAGGAATAAAGAAGAAGGTGCGAATTTTCACTATAAACAAGAAGAAATTATTTGTATCAATAATTTTTCCTCAAAATACAGTGAATTACCCTTGTTTTGATGTATTAACCTTATTTTTACGTCAATCCGTTACCGAGAAACAGATGATTTTATTATTCCGGATTCTAAATGGACATATAGCTTTACGTATATTATTTATTTATTTTATTTATTTATTAACAATTACCATATAGCAACATAAATAATCACATATTGATTTTCAATGCTTATGCTACTATGCAACATCTAATACCAATAACTACATACTGAATAAGATATTTAGATTCCGCTTAAATAAAGAAAAACTTCTTTCGCACCTATGATTCCTAGGTAAATCGTTCCAAATTCTTATAGCTCGTAGGCGGAAGGAGTCTCTTAAACTGTTTGTGAAACATCTAGGAACGATAAGTAACGAACCTCGCGAAGAACGAGTATATCTAAAAAAATCTCGAAGATAAATTGGAGAGTTGTTAATAATTTTGAATGTTTGGATACAGGTTCTATACTTTAAATGATTTGTAAAATCAGTTCCAAGAATAGCCTTTCTATAATTGGATAAATGATCAAACCTTTTCAGATTAAAAGCATATCGTGTAGCAGCGTTGAATACTTGGTTTAGTTTTTTCGTGTTTTTTTAGTTACAAGGCCAAACAAAATATCACCATAATCAAACAGTGGAACTAAAAGAGACCTGACCAGTTGAATTCGGATATGTTGGGGAGTACACCGTCTCAATAATACAAGCGAGTGTAAGGCATTATAAATTTTACTGCACACGGCATTAACCTGAGGTGACCAGTTCAAGTTAGTATCCATCATTAAACCGAGATTTTTGACGACATTAGAATATTCAATTATATGGTTTCCCACTCTAACTGATGGTACATTCGACAAAACGGCACGTTTTGTGTGAAAAATAATCGTTTGGGTTTTTCCTCCGTTAAGAATCAGGCCGTTTTGCTCGCACCACAGCAATATACTCTGAATGTCAGTGTTCATTCGATTTACCATTTCTGATATTGTGCCAGGGACCCCAGATATGTATAATTGACAGTCGTCTGCATACAGGTGGAATCGACAATGTGACAGATTCAATGGAAGATCATTAATGTACATTGAGAAAAGTAGCGGTCCGAGAATTGAACCTTGAGGCACCCCGCTTAGAACAGGAATTAGTTCAGATTGTTGGTTGTTGAAGTCAACGTATTGCAATCGGTTGGACAAATATGACTGAATTAATTTTATGGAGAATTGATCTAAATAGAAGTTATATTTTAACTTGTTACACAATTGTCTATGATCAATAGAATCGAATGCTTTACTAAAATCAAGAAGAACCAGTAAAGTGACCATCTTCTTGTCTAACGCTTCTCTAATGTCGTTTTCTATTTTAATAAGCGCGGTTACGGTGCTGCATGATTTCCTATATCCAGACTGGAATGGACATAACAGATCATTGTGTGTCAAGTAGTCATTCACTTGCTGATAAGTAATGATTCGAATATTTTTGAAAGCTCACAAAGAATATTAATCGGATGATAGTCTCTTTAGTAACATGGTGGTTATTCTTACCTATTGGAATTACTTTTGAAAATTTTCCAATCAAGTGAAAAATCTGAGAAAGTGATACAACAATTAAAGATATCCTGAATGTATGAGAGAGTAACACTTAAAGACATTTTAAAACTTGTAGTGGAATTGAATCATTGCCAACAGCATCACAAGAAGATTTAACAAACTCACTAAGTATTTCGTCATTTGTAACACACCTAAATGAGAAATTCGGGTGTGTTGCAACGTCGTCATTTTGATTGAATGAAAGTGGAGTGTAATGAGCAACAAAGAATGAGTTCAGAGTATCAGCACTTACATCCCTCCACCCATACAAGTGTTTGTTTGTTTTAAGCCTAATCGTTTAATGTTCTTCCAAAGTTGCTTAGCAGGAAGGTCAGCTCTTAAGTGTGAGGTAAAATATTGACGTTTTGTACGATTGACCTCTTGGTTTGTTAAATTACGAAGACAAGTGAAATTTTTCCATTTACGCTGATTCCTCTATCGCGTTTCCAACATTCATAAGCCTCGGACCGATTTTTAATCAATCGATGAATGTGAGTATTGATCCAAGGAGTACTTGGATCTTTAATCGTTTTTTTCTTGAGCGGAGCATGCTTATCAAGAATGGTGAAGAATACATCATTGAAACATTTTAGTTTTCCATTAATCCCCACACAATTGAACACACCATCAAAATTTACGCTACGTAAATCAGACAGAAAAGTCGATTGATTAATTTTGTGATATTCACGTGTCCAGTATACATTGGCACCAGGTTTAGGAAGCTTGAATTTGTAATCAATGCAAATAAAATCATGATCGCTAATTCCTCCCACTGATGACTGATAAACGTTCTTCATGTTCTCTGTGCAATTACTTGTGAATAAATCAATGGTGGATGTAGAACCGGGCCTATGACAAGTTGGATGAGTTGGAATCAGTTTAAAGGATAATGCGCTTAAATGATCAATTAGTTTTAATGTCTTGTTAGAGTTCTCCATCATCAAATTGATGTTGAAATCGCCTGTAACCAAAAATATTGGGTTCTGTAGAAAAAATTCAGAAACAATGCAGAAAACTGTATCTAGTTTAGCAACTGCCACGTCTGGGGTTTATAGACGACTCCACAGACTAAGTTGGCCTGTTTTAATTTGATAAACAAGTATTCAATTTCGCTTCCTTTTCCAGATTTAGTGATAACAGAGAATTTGAGATTTTTTCTCACATAAAAGGCGACTCCACCCCCTCTTGATTTGTTCTTATTATCGCGATCAGATCTAATAATTTTGTATCCTCAAGTTCAACTGATATGCTCGTATTTGAAGGTTTGAGCCATGTTTCTACAACAGATAGAACATCTAATTTTGAATTAACAACCAAAGAACGATAGTTTTCAATGTTGCTAGTTAAACTCCTTGCGTTGTGGAGAGCTATTTTAATAAAGTTATTGGACCGTTTCTCTAGAATAGTTTTCATTTTTCCATAATCTAGTGAATGTAGCTTCAGTTTCGAATCGTATATAGACCCATCAAACCGCAAAGGAGCTGAAGAAGTATTGGAATCAGTTAGTGCATTGATATTTGAATCAGTTTGGGCATTGGTATTAGAGTTACTTACGCTAATCATTTCGGTACTAGCAGGCTTGGTACGTTCACGTTTTTTGGCTGAAACTCGCGAATTTCTACACCTTCTGGCCAATAAAAAGGATCGTTAATTACAGCGACAAGATCTTCAGAAACAGAAAGTTTGAACGATACAAATGATAATTCATTAATGTCCTTATTACGCGGCACTAGTTTAACACAATTTAGCGTAGACTGGTCGATGTTGATGGTTTCTCACAGATACTCGATGATATCGTCTTCAGTTTGTTCGACGTGAAAAGGTGTGACATAGAACGCCTTCATCGTTTCTTCGTTTGATGTTCGACGCACTGGGGTCGCAGTCTGTTTACCACCTTCAGGCGGCAATCTTGATTTGATGATGGTGGAATAGAGCGGGTGAGATTTGTGCCTTGTGAGTGGTTGCTTGGAGAGGCACTATTTGAAATACGATTCGAGACAGCAGCAACAGCATTGGCTCTCGAGGTGACAGTGGCGTAGGTGGTAGCAGCGGTGGGTGGAGCGGTGGATGGAGCGATGACGGCAGCGACGGCATTGATGGAAGAAGTGGCGATGGAGGAGGTAGCGTTGGAGGAAGCGGTGGCAGTAGTGGCAGTATTCGTCTTTGTGGTGGCTTCAGCATTCGTACCCGAGGTAGACGCGACAGGCAACATGATTTCGGTAAGAACCGGTGGTACATTTAATTCACGGTCACGGTTGTTGTTATCATCATTATCCAGAGATATATCTAAATCTCCCACATCTGCAATTGTGTTGTTCGCAGCGCTAGAACGAAGCGACTGATCGAGGTTGAAACGATCGATGCTGTTGTGAAACTCAGTTGGATCGTGCATTGCCGGACCCGACATCGCGAACTGTTGAAGTCTCGTGGAAAAGTTTGAGTCACGTCGAACCGTTGTGGAGATTGACATTAGCCCATTCAGCGTTTTCAGATTTTCGCCAAATTGACCAACCCGCAGATCCATCGAGTCAACGCGCAGCAGAAGATCCCTCATCGTTTTCAAGATAACAGCTTCTCGGTCCATAACGCTCGGATGGAAATTTACTCGGCAGGTTTCACAAAACCAGAGTAAACCAACATTAGCTGCCCATGCTTTGAAGTTTGTAACATTCAACCCAACGCACCCAGGATGAAAAACCCTTCCGCACGACCCACTGCACAAAACACTCCTATCAGACCGCGCAAAATTCCTAGCGCACGCCTTACATGCCTCCATGATTACCAATTATCTTCTACCTCACAGATAAATCAACCCAAAAACTATTTCCCTACGACAACGAAATTAAAGTGATGTCGTGAGGGCAGTTTAAAACAGCAAACACCTCGTGCCCAAGCTCATACAGCGTGTTCCTAAAAATCCTCCTTTATCGTTTCGCTTTGCCTTCACTTAAGCCGTTGTTGAACCAGAGCATGCACGTCGATTGAATACTTCGGCTTTTGATACCACCGATCGTACCAAGACACACTACTCTATCCAACTTTCAGCACCACCGCGAATGAAGCGTGTGGATGCGCACTGAATGGACCTCCACCAAAGCGGTTTTCAAAACAGAGTCACGCGCGTCGACTGAAATGTTTCGGCTTTTGAGACTGCCGAACGCACCAGGACCTGCTGCTCTAATCGAAAACAACAGCACCGCTTCGGGCGGGTGAATACTTACTTACTTATGGATCCTGTACACCTCCGGTGGTGCAAAGGGCCGACTTGAAAGATCTCCATCCTGAGCGCTGCCCGGCTATCGCTTTAACCTGTTGCCAGGTTAGATTTCGGTCGACTTCTTATATTTCTTTATTGAGGCTTCGCCGCCATGAGCCTCTGGGTCTGCCTCTGCTGCGATGTCCCGCTGGGTTCCAGTCTAATGCTTGCTTACAGATTTCGTTTCCGCCTTACGTAGAGTGTGGCCGACCCAGCCCCACTTCCGATCCCGAATTTCTGGGGTCCGATGATGGAGCTCGTTGTTTGAGATCCAGTTGTGAGGCCACCAGGCCTGAATTATATACCGCAGGTATCTATTAATGAACACCTGCAGCCGTTGCGGGTTCTCAACTGATACACACCATATGTTTCGCTAGCGTATAACAGCACAGATTTCACGTTAGAGTTGAAAATTCGTATTTTGGTGCGTTCACTTATCTGCCTGTTTTTCCAGATATTTCTTAAACTCGCAAAGGCAGCCCTTGCTTTCTTGATCCGTGCGCCTATGTCGATCTTGGTACCGCCGTCTGACGCCATTTGGCTACCAAGATATTGGAAGCTTTCAACATTCTCCACTGGTTGCCCGGCTACTGTTAAACTGGAAGGAGTCACTGTGTTTACATCTAACGATTTGGTTTTGTTGACGTTGATGACTAAACCTGCCGAGGAGGAGCGATCGGCAAGGTCGTTGAGCTTACTCTGCATATCAGAGCGCCGTTGCGCGAGTAGTGCAAACGTCATCCGCCAATTCGAAGTCGTTTAGGTGCTCCATGGTTATAGGCTGCCATAACAGCCCGCGGTTTGGTTCACGGTCAATCGCATCTACCAGAATCTCGTCGATTACGATGAGGAACAGTAACGGTGATAGAATACATCCTTGCCTCACACCAGCTACGACCCGGATAGGGTCGGACAGGACCCCATTGTGCAGCACTCTACACGAAAAGGCCTCGTACTGTGCTTCGATGAGGCTGATGATTTTCTCAGGAACCCCCTTGCGTCTCAGGGCGCCCCACATATTCTCGTGATTGAGACGGTCGAAAGCTTTTTCGTAGTCAATGAATACCAAGTAAAGGGACTCTTGGAATTCGCTCCAAAATGATGCGGAGCGTGACAATATGGTCCACACAGGATCTTCCGGCACGGAATCCGGCTTGCTGCCGCCGGAGAGTCGCATCGATCTTCTCCTGAATCCGGGCTAGGATAATTTTGCACAGAACTTTGAGAACGGTACACAGCAACATAATGCCTCGCCAGTTATCGCATACAGTCAGGTCACCCTTTTTGGGCACCTTCACTAAGATACCTTGCATCCAGTCGACCGGGAAAGTTGCGGTGTCCCAGATATTACGAAATAAACGATGCAGTAGTTGAGCGGATGTCATGGGGTCAGCTTTGAGCATCTCGGCTGATATGCGGTCGACCCCTGGGGCTTTATTCGATTTCATGCTTTGGATGGCTGTTTGAATCTCTAGCAGTGATGGAGCTTCGGTATTGACACGTGTTATACGTCGGATCCTAGGCAGATCATGCCGAGGTGGTGATGGCCTGGCTGGCACTTGAAAAAGTTGTTCGAAGTGCTCGAACCAGCGTTTCAGCTGGTCAGTTGGGTCGGTCAATAACTGATCATTCGCGTCTTTCACAGGCATCGTTGCATTCATCTTCGCCCCGCTTAAGCGTCGTGAGATATCGTAGAGGAGGCGAATGTCCCCGGTTGCGGCGGCTCTCTCTCCTTCGTCGGCCAGAGAGTCTGCCCACGCTCGCTTGTCCCGTCGACATGAGCGTTTTACTTCCTTCTCAAGAGCCGTGTATCGTTGACGGGCTAAGACTTTGGCTCCTCTGGTTTTCGATCGCTCTATCGCGGCTTTGGCTTCTCTTCGCTCCTCTATCTTCCTCCAGGTCTCATCGGTGATCGCGGGTGAATGCACAGAGCAAAACAAACCGGGGGATTTAGTACTAATCGACTGAGTGGCTGGATCACGTTTGTGAGTGCGGAGATATAACGCCTGCACGATATCACTACTGTTGTTTTCGGTACTTACTTTGTATTTGGATAGATCCCGCTGAGATGAAGACAATTTTGGAATCACAATTGCACTCCGGTTTGCATAGAAACAGCTTAGCCTTCAGTTGTGTTCCGTTTAGGAGCAGTGTTTCAGGGTTTACCCGGCACAGTCTAACCGAATGAACGGGGAATACTTGGAAAAAAATAACCGAGAAGAGGATCACAAAAAAAACGTTGCGAATAGCTAGTAGGCGTTACGTCCCCTATTAGTGTCCTTGATAACTCTGACTCGAAGAATGCTTCAAGTTAGATAAGGTTTGAGCTTATTGGCAAACAAATGCGTAGAATTCCGACAACTTTTTACGATTTTAAAACATTTTAAAATTGTTTAGCCATGTTGGAAACGGTTACTCATACATTTATGCCCAGAGAGGTCGATAAAATTTCTAATCCGAAAATTTCCTAGACTGGACCGGGAATCTAGCCCAGCCACCTGTTCCATGGTCTTGCTTTGTAGTCATCTTACCGCACGGCTAAGGAAGGCCCCAGCGCTGCATGCAGACGGCGTTAAAAAGACGCAGGTGTGCATCGAGGAACAGCGGTAACGCAGCATCGCCGCGCCGATGCACACCTGCGTTACTTCAACGCTGCGTGCACATGGCGTTGAAAAGACGCTATAAGGGCGTCGAGTCAAGGTGTTTTTTTATTTTTTTTAAATTAAGTTCAACACCAGGAGTAAGGCACAGAAATCTACGCGCATATTCAAAATAAGCTATCGGCATGTTTCAAATATGTTGTTGGTGTATGCTTTTTGTGATACAGTACTTAATAATTAGTTTTTATCACCCACGTGATGAATTTTGTTTCACAAATGGTCGGGGTTCAGCCAAACCGCACCAAGCAGCTCTTCGACTGATTTGTGGTATTTTGTTCGCAGAAAGAAAACGGACATCATTTCATATCAATTCATACGCACATTTATTTTGGATATCCCAGTTATAAAAATAAATCTGCTAACCGAAAGTGTGTCTAGAAAAATGAATAATTTTTTGTTGGCGCTTGGTGCGATTTGACTGAGCCCCGGCCAAATATGATTCAGTTTATGCCAAAATACGTAAATGGAACCCGAAATTTCTTGTCGAAAAGGCTTACACTTAACAGGTACTCAGAATTGATTTCTAATAAACCACTGGCGATGAAAGCTGTTTCATGGAAATCATTGTTGTTTGCGGTATTATTTATAAAAATAGCGGGGCACATGACCCACCAAATTAAATATTTTATCTAAAATTCAATTACATACGCCAAAATTATTCTGAAAAAACTGATTTTCCGCCAATTTTTCTTCTCTCTGTTGTAATAAATAAATAATTGAAAGTAGAAATAGTTTACAGTGGGATGATCAGTAATATCATCTCTTCTGATTAAAAATTCTCATTTTAAGTTATCCCCAGTTAACTAGAGACAATGTTACAAGTATGATGTTCCGCCTAATTAATAATTTAAGAGATAAGGAACATATACTTCCTATTGAAATACATTCGTGTTTTGCATCTGTTTATACTGCCCGATGAATAAAAACTGACCGATTTATTACCATGATAAGAAATCCTTTGCGTACTACTTTGTTATGAAAACTATGGATGTACTATTTTTGCTTTCAGGAACTGCGCCGGTTGTTCCGTACATGCCGACCCTGGTACGACAACTGGGGTTCTCAACTGTCATAGTGGGGACCATCTACACCGTGCTGCCAATCGTTGGTATGCTGGTGAAGCCGCTGTTCGGCATAATTGCCGATAGATTCCAGCGACAAAAGTTACTGTTTTTGCTGTTCCAGGTGCGTATAATGATATTGATTGCATTGCATTAGAGGCTTGATTTCGAATCAAGCCATGTCAGTACTAGGTATATGTCGATATCGCAAACATGTTTAGATGAACAGTAAAGTGAACCTAATGACTGATAGACACTTTTTATCCTAATTACAGATCCTTTCGGCAGTTCCATTTTTTCTGATCATGTTCATACCGGCAATACCTCAGGAATCGACAGTTTCATTTCATTGTCACGAAGGCGCCTCCGATCTAAGATATTGCCCTCCGAACGGTACCTCACTCGACAGTTGCCTTACCGATGGAATAGTGAACGACTCTACAAGTAATTCAACTATTTTAAGCTGCCAGATGGATTGTAAGACGGAACCATGGATGTGGGATACAATCTGTCAATATTGGAAGGTGGAGAAGTATTGCGATCCACAGAACATACCAACGGATAATCAACTAAGACTGACGGGTCTGCTGCCAATGAGCCACATCGAGCAACTTGACAACTGCCTGTTCTTCATGCTCAAATCAGCCGAACTCGACGGCAACCAGGTGCCTTTGTACTGTCCTGCCAATACTACCGATTTTAGGACTAGCTGCCAAGTAACATGTAATAATACCGAGATCATGGAAGCCATCACAGAGACGAAGATCAGTGACAGTGAAGCGAGAAAACTGTACCAGTTCTGGTTACTGTTCTTATTTTAATCCTCAGCTGGGCCGGTATGGCCGTTGTGGTTAGCGTTGGCGATGCTATTTGTTTCGACATGCTAGGAGACAGACCCCATTTATACGGTAACCAGAGACTATGGGGATCGGTTGGTTGGGGGACGTTTTCGCTGCTGGCAGGGGTTCTGGTCGATCACTTCTCGAATGGAAAAGCAAGCAAAGACTACACCGTTGTATTCTACATGACTGTGATTATCATTGCCGTTGACATACTGGTTTCGTCAAAATTGAAAGTAAGTAACAAGCTTAGATGCATTTCCGGATAGAAGATGTTTGTAATAAAAGACATATTTTTTCAGCACACTCAAACAAGACTGTCGACCAACATTCTGCGGGATGTGAGTCAAATATTTGTCTCATTCAAGGTGGTTGTATATTTCTGCTGGTGCGTGCTGGTGGGTCTTGGTACAGCACTCATTTGGAACTTTTTGTTTTGGCACCTGGAGGATCTGGCCAGTCTGCAGGAAGGGTAATCTAAAAACAATGTACAAAGGATGTTCCAAAAATTCTCTAATGTTGGAGTAGTCATACGTTATAATTTTGTCTTGCTCAGTTTAGAATATTGGAGTTGGCAACTATCTGAAACGGAGTTCTAAAAGGGGACCATATACTAATTATGTAAAGGCTTACAGAAGGGTGAAAGATGAAAACCCAACAAAATATTTATGTAGTTAGAGTATCGTTCCAAACGTGTATAGCTAGTTCAGTATCGGCATCAAAAAAGTTCATGTTCTCGGGGGTTTAGAGGAAATTATTGCTTAAATCTATAATTTCACTAATTTTAAAGTATTGAAGTAAGTATACATATTAAATGCTGAATTAGTAAGATTTTTCAACTGCGGGAATTCTTTGGAGCACCTATTAATAATAATAATAATTTTAGGTATTCGCAAAAAATGTTAGATAAGCTCAATAATTGTCATTATGTAAAACAGCATCTTACCAAATGTAACAAAACTATTAATAATATGATTTGGAAAATGTGGCCTTTTTACAGATGTGGCCACACAACATGGATCAAAACGCTCGAGGGGATCGTTATGTCGATTCAGTGCTTCGGCGGTGAGCTGCCTTTCTTTTTCCTTTCCGGATGGATCCTAAGAAAAATTGGACACATCCACGCGATGAGTTTAGTGCTGTTGGGATTCGGCGTACGATTTTTGCTGTATTCACTGCTGGTCGATCCATGGTGGGTTATTCCGATCGAGTTCATGAACGGCATCACGTTCGGTCTTTTCTACGCCACTATGGCTTCGTACGCCAGCATCGTAGCACCACCGGGTACTGAGTCCACCATGCAGGTAAACTTGCTGGAGTTTTCAAATGAATATGAGTGTGATGTATAATCGTTCTATTTGAATTGCAGGGTTTGGTGGGCGCGGTCTTTGAAGGAGTTGGAGTATCACTGGGCAGTTTGATAGCCGGCAATATGTTCGTCAAAGTTGGTGGTAGTGCGACCTTCAGATGGTTTGGAATTGCAGCATTGCTGTTATTCGTTGTGCATGTTGTTATCCAGTTTGTGATGGAAAAACTGGGCCCCCGGGGTAAGAAAGTTGAAGAGAAAATAGGTACTGATACCATGTTGAACCAAAAATCGACAAATGGTTCCATTAATAGTGGCGTAGAAGTAGGTTGCATAATTAGCAAGAACGACTCTATTTTATCTCAAACTACAGTAGAGGAAGAATTGGACAGCCCGAAAGGCGAAGCTTCAAACAACCAATCACAAAATGTGATTGAAAAAAGTAACAATAAAACAAAAGGAGATTTTCACGACGTCAATTTAAACGAAAATTAACTTTTGCGATTATGTCAGGCCATTAAATTAGACTATATCTCCACTGTTAATCAACCATAAGAGAAAGACAAAATTCAGTACAAAAAAGCATTTGGTGTACTAGTTCGTTAAATTTGCATTAGTTTCTTGGAATACGAAACGTAATAAATATTTTTTATATGCCTTTATAACTAGAATGGTCGTACACTTTCATATTAATATACTCAAAATTGTAATTTTCGTTATCGTACTCTGATAAAAGTTTATCGACATACATTCATTTTTTAATTATTATCCTTAATAAAGATTTTCTTTTCTCATACCCAGAAACTCAGGCAGTCATTCAGTTGATTGCAAATTCAATAATAACTACCATATTTACAAAGTATCAAGCAACTTAAGCGCAGGACCAGCAACATTAGGGGCTGTCCATGTACCGTGAACAGATTTTGATCAGTTTCAGATAACCCCTTCATGCAACGTAAACAATTGTTCATATGAATATCTTTGATAAATTTATATGAGGCGTGTATATGGGCCCCCTAGATTTTCCACATGGTATATGTACGTACAGCTCCTAACCAAGTCATTTTCAATCCATTATTATTAAAATCGTTGTGTAAACGACGTTTCAAGTAAATTCTTTCAAGTCACCGAAATTCAAACGAAATGTTTAAAAATTTGTTTTTATTTTCTGAACACAAAAAATCGGTTCAACCGAAACTGACGAATTTGTGTTTTCGGAAATTTGTTTAAAAAAACCATGTATAGGTATGTTATCAACCTGTCGAAACAGCGTTTTCCAAAAAGTTTACAAAGTATACCACGACTTGCTGGAATTAGTTGAAGCCGATGTGTCATCTGGAGGAGGTGCTTGTAGTCCCTGTTGTAAAGTTTCTGAGCCCCCAAAATTAATAGGGGAACTGTTCCATTTAACATATCGCTGAACATATATTCATATCATCGCAAACCAAAGAAATACAGCACCAATCTCGTCGCTTCTTTTGCTAACATGCGTGATTACTGCTGAAAATAATCACAAAATTTTGTTTCTGATGGGATGAATATAAGAGCTATGGAATGAAGTGCCGAACCGTTCACCTACATTCAGTCCAAACGCTATCATACGATTAAGCCGACAGGCGAATGAGATCCTAATCCCTATTTGTATTAAATTTTCCTGACGCAAGTGATCCTTCTCAGCAGTTTTGCAAAGAAAGTGCCAAAACTCAATAAAGTTGAAAATCGATTCAGCACGTCAAATCGCTTTTTTATAAAAACAAATATTAGACAGAGTGTAAAATAATCGAAAATTTTTGGTAACGTCCATCCAAATGAATCTCTCTTCACCTGTTAGCTCACTTCCAGACACATTCATAGTCGGCTCTGGACTGTCAATATTCGGTTGAATATTAGTCATTGAATATTTATGCACATTCTACAAATTGATAAATTATCTGAAATCTGAACACGGTTTAATGAGTAAAGTAATTTATCACATAGAGCTTAATCTGATTTTCATCCACGAGGCACTTTCAACGGTAAGCATCAATATAAACAATGCACTCAACTAAACTATCTTAGGAATATCATAAGCTCCATCTTATGAAGCGTGAAAAAATAATCAAATTTCATTTTCATTGAGCCTCTTATGCTACGTTTTGACAGGGCAAGTGAATTGAGCAACTCAGTTGAATTCAATTGACTTGCCAAAAGTTGAACATGTTCAACTTTCTTTTCGTTCAAGTGAATTGAATTAAGGTGTTTACACGTTCAATTCGCGTTCGATTCAAGCGACTTGCTCAATTCACTTGCCTTGTCTAAACGTAGCATTATGATAATTATTGCACTGTTATGAAATTCGTTTTGTTATCTTATGAAGTTCATGCAGGTTATTCATATATAGTAAAAATAGAACATAAGAATTGTCTTATGATTTTCATCACAACATTCGATGTGAAAAACTCATGAGACAAGTCTTATGAAATGGTGAGTCATCATGGCGGAATCGAGGGCGAAATATGTTGACATTGTTATTAATCAATCGGAAAAATAATAATACCATCGTTTAATACCATCTAAAGGAATCGTTTGTTAATTGGAGGATAAAAAATGTAAGTAAATATTTACTTTTCCTAAAGTTTCCTATCCTCTTGCTTACTTCTAAAATCAAAATTTATATTCTATACAGAACCTTATTGTCGACGCAAAAACTCCGGACCCAGCAAAAGCTTTCGCCATCCAAGTACTATCACAGCCATTGCTGATTCACGAGCTGCTACAAGCAACAAATATCAACAAGTCGATGTCTCCGGCGAGCACCGTAGTCGTTCGAGATCAATTCATCTGATTCACGCACAGCAGCAAGCGTAAGCGCTCTCTGTCGTCATGCTCAAACAAAGCCTCTTGTGCATAGTCCGGGCTCGATCGAATCCACCAGTGGACCGACAGCAGCGTTCACGAAAAATTCCGTCCTAACGGCAGTCCAGTCCAACCGGTTATTTGTATAAATCAAGGATGCGAACTTTTTTAGCAAGGGCAACAGATTCGATTCCGAGCTTATTATTACCTTCTGCAGGATTCATGTCCTACGAAACGCCTGTTCAAACTTCGAGTTCCCGTTGGAAACAAACGATGGCAAGTGCAAAACCTTCCGGGAATATTCAATAAACTATACCACCAGATCAGCGCCCATTCTAAAGTAAACAATCTTGAAGTGGATTCCTTGGTATTGGACTACGCATTCATTATTCTACAGTTGCCCAGTCGAGTATGAGGAAACGACCTACGAAATCCTCGAACTTGATAATGGAGAAGTAACCGAGGTGGTTGACGTCGAACCTTCGGTCCCCGATCAGGTGGACGAACCTTTTGTCCCCTTTCAGGTTGAGGACGATAGACATGATGCTGATCAGCAGACGAAAATTGTTGCCCAAGATAAATGTTACTTTACAAAATGGTTTATATAACCCAAAGGTAAAAATAAAATCTTTTCTTACACATTTATTTGTGATTTTTTTGTATTAATTTCTTTTTTGTATTATTTTTTGTGAAAGGACAACATATATCAAAATCGTGCTGAAAATATTATGACCCTCATATACAACAATCCATGATGTTCATAAGATTCTCTCATGAATTTTGTTACAAGTTCCGAAACAACTTAATATTTTCATAAGACAATCTTATGAAAATCATTCTTGATCGTATAACACACAGTTTATAAGAAAATCGTATAAAGCTTATAAATAATTCTTATAGCAAAAAAACATAAGATATTCGTATGATTATCGCTAGTTTTTTTGACTGAGTGTGCTAATTATGTTTTTTTTCTGCACATAGTAAGCTCATTCAGTGACAATCGAATGAATGAATTGGTGGAGTAGTCGTCTGACTATGTCATTCTACGTTTTGAATAATCATGCGATGTTTGTCAAAATTTGGACTGAAGTTGCTTCATGAAGATGAATATTTTAAGCTCTGATTAGACATCTGTCGAAAACGATTTGATCTCCGTCAAAAGTAATCTTGTTCTTTGAGCTGCGTTATTTGGAAATTATTGAACTGTAACTTTCACACGAAGGGAGACCCGACGACGAGAAAGAAGCGTTCTACGCACAGCTGGAGCAGACATATTATGGATGCCCACTGCGGGACGTCAAAATCGTCATCAGTGACATGAACGCACAGGTAGGAAGGGAGGAAATGTATAGACCGCTCATCGGACCGGATAGTCTGCACACCGTATCGAATGACAACGGCCAACGATGCATAAACTTCGCAGCCTCCCGCGGAATGGTAGTCCGAAGCATCTTCTTTCCCCGCAAAAATATCCACAAGGCCACATGGAGATCACCTAACCAAGAAACGGAAAACCAAATCGACCACGTTCTAATAGACGGTAAATTCTTCTCCGACATCACGAACGCCCGCACTTACCGCAGTGCGAATATTGAATCCGACCACTACCTCGTTGCAGTATGCCTGCGCTCAAAACTCTCGACGGTGTACAACACCCGTCGAAGTCAGACGCCGCGGCTTAACATTGAGCGGCTACAAGACGGTAGACTAGCCCAAGAATACGCGCAGTAGCTGGAAGTGGCACTCCCAACGGAAGAGTAGCTAGGCGCAGCGTCTCTTGAAGATGGCTAGAGAGATATTCGATCCGCCATTGGTAGCACCGCAACCGCTGCACTTGGCACGGTGCCCCCGGATCAGAGAAACGACTGGTATGACGGCGAATGTGAGCAGTTAGCGGAAGAGAAGAATGCAGCATGGGCGAGATTGCTGCAACACCGCACGAGGGCGAACGAGGCACGACATAAACAGGCGCGGAACAGGCAAAACTCGATTTTACGGAGGAAAAAGCGCCAGCAGGAAGATGGAGACCGTGAAGAGACGGAGCAACTGTACCGCGCTAACAACACACGAAAGTTCTATGAGAAGTTAAACCGTTCACGTAAGGGCCACGTGCCACAGCTGGATACGTGTAAGGACATAAACGGTAACCTTCTTACGAACGAGCGTGAGGTGATCCAAAGGTGGCGGCAGCATTACGAAGAACACCTGAATGGCGATGTGGCAGACGAAGATGGCGGTATGGTGATGGACCTGGGAGAACGCGCGCAGGACATAATTTTACCGGCTCCGGATCTCCAGGAAATCCAGGAGGAGATTGGCCGGCTGAAGAACAACAAAGCCCCTGGGGTTGACCAACTGCCAGGAGAGCTATTTAAACACGGTTGTGAGGCACTGCACTGGGTCATTACCAAGATTTGGGAGGAGGAAGTTTTGCCGCAGGAGTGGATGGAAGGTGTCGTGTGTCCCATCTTCAAAAAGGGCGATAAGCTGGATTGTAGCAACTACCGCGCAATCACATTGCTGAACGCCGCCTACAAGGTACTCTCCCAAATTTTATGCCGTCGACTAGCACCAACTGCAAGGGAGTTCGTGGGGCAGTACCAGGCAGGTTTTATGGGCGAACGCTCCACCACGGACCAGGTGTTCGCCATTCGCCAAGTACTGCAGAAATGCCGCGAATACAACGTGCCCACGCATCATCTATTCATCGACTTCAAAGCCGCATATGATACAATCGATCAGGACCAGCTATGGCAGCTAATGCACGAACACGGTTTTCCGGATAAACTGACACGGTTGATCAAAGAGACGATGTGTCGGGTGATGTGCGTAGTTCGAGTTTCAGGGGCATTCTCGAGTCCCTTCGAAACCCGCAGAGGGTTACGGCAAGGTGATGGTCTTTCATGTCTGCTATTCAACATCGCTTTGGAAGGGGTAATACAAAGAGCAGGGATTAACACGAGTGGTACAATTTTCAATAAGTCCGTCCAGCTATTGGGCTTCGCCGTCGACATAGATATTATGGCACGTAACTTTGAGAAGATGGAGGAAGCCTACATTAGATTGAAGAGGGAAACTAAGCGGATCGGATTAGTCATCAACACGTCGAAGACGAAGTACATGATAGGAAGAGGTTCAAGAGAAGACAATGTGAGCCACCCACCGCGAGTTTGCATCGGTGGATACGAAATCGAGGTGGTAGAAGAATTTGTGTATGTACTTGGGCTCACAGGTGACTGCCGAAAATGACACCAGCAGAGAAATTCGGAGACGCATAGTGGCTGGAAATCGTACGTACTTTGGACTCCGCAAGACGCTCCGATCGAATAGAGTTCGCCGCCGTACCAAACTGACAATCTACAAAACGCTCATTAGACCGATAGTCCTCTACGGACACGAGACCTGGACGATGTTCGTGGAGGACCAACGCGCACTTGAAGTTTTCGAAAGGAAAGTGCTGCGTACCATCTATGGTGGGGTGCAGATGACGGACGGTACGTGGAGGAGGCGAATGAACAACGAGTTGCATGAGCTGCTGGGAGAACCACACTGCGTCACTGCGTCAATCGGACGACTGCGGTGGACCGGGCACGTAGCCAGAATGTCGGACAGTAACCCGGTGAAAATGGTTCTCGACAACGATCCGACGGGCACAAGAAGGCGAAGTGCGCAGCGAGCAAGGTGGATCGATCAGGTGGAAGATGACTTGCGGACCCTCCGTAGACTACGTGGTTGGCGACGTATAGCCATGGACCGAGCCGAATGGAGAAGACTCTTATATACCGCACAGGCCACTTCGGCCTTAGTCTGAATAAATAAATAATGAACTGTAACTCTCAAGTTTAAATTGAAATTTAATTCGGGAATGCGACAGAGTCTAAAGGTCGATTTCTTCACCTCCGCTTAGGCCTTAAACCAGGTTTAATCGTATGGGTAAGCACCGCTTAAGAGTTAAGCGGAGGTGAAGAAATTGGCCCTAAGTGAATCCTATTCAGATAACGACCATTTACGAGGTATTTGAGATGATTTGAAATGAGTGAACTTTGACATCAAGATGGGGAATAAAGTGAGTCTGAAAAATGCATTTGCATTTGTTGGTTACATTGATGGATAAAGTGGAACGTATTTCTTATTTCATGATAAAAATAATGAAATAAACTAAAATATTTAAAAATGACATTAATAGAAAACATGATAACGAATTTGAAATTCAATCGTAGTTGGCATTTGAAATGCAAGTTAGAAGCTAATGAGAAGAAATTTGAAATTCAATCTCAGTAGACTGACAGGAATTCTAGATGATTCGAACGGTGAAAATAAACGATCATTCAGTGTTATGTTTTTGAGGCGTGAACATGCGAATTATCCTTCGGTGTTCCGCGCTTGTTTTCGTTGGTAAAAGGCAAATTGGAAGACGGATTTGCTTGGCTACGACATCTTTATCATGTCAATAAACTCGAATTCTGAATAGGCTATTAGCAATACAGTGATTATTCCGCACAGTAATCAGTGATCAATTAGATATTCATATCAGACTGATTATTTGACGCAAGTTGCTATCACTCATAGACCAAGTAGGAACTTTCCTAAAATATCCAGAAAAAATAATTATCTATTAACTGGAGAGTTTTTCCTTTTAAAGTTGATATGGCATCATAAATTGCCAACTCTTAAAATTTTCATTCAATTGTTCGTTAGTTTTTTGTACGGTTATGGTTGGGTTTGCTGACTGACATTTTAAGAATAAGGTTTTTTTATAGCTTTGAAACCTAGCGAATTTTTGAATCAATGCTTATTTTCTTCATTAGTCAATAGGCCAGGATACCGTAGGTACATCTGTCAGAGAGCAAGATTGAAGAGGGTAGCCCATCCTTAATTTCTCAAGGCATAATTTATTCTAATTAAAACAATACAAAATGTTTTTTTTTAAATAGTATGCGTTAACCATCTTTAGACGATGTTTTTTTTCGAGGACTGTTATTTGGCCTTGATGGTAATACGAGAATAAATTCCAACAGGGCATTCAAGCTCTGCGCTGGGAGCAATTTAAGAGTGTCTGAATTTGTGTTGATGTAGCAGGATTATGTGTGTCAAAAAGGATGAAAAGCGATTGATATCCGGTGTAAGAGTCGAGATACCGATGAAAGCAGCCTTCATCGTCATAAACAATGTAAAATTGTTGAAACCACTTTTTGACGCTTCGATTGGAAACAAGATGACGTCTCCTCCTATCTCTTATCGCTGCAGTTACATGATTTGTGGGAGAAGCTACGTCCACGTGATTGTTCCAGTCCGTATCCTCTCGCTGATTATTCGTAGCTGTTTTTTATAGCTTGCTTGCAATACCTGACACCAACTCTCTAAATTTCCGGAGGACCCCATTCCACCTAAATTTCTGGTGGACCATGGTGCACAATTTTGCTTTGAGTCCCTCGCTGGCACTCGGATAATGATCAGCCACCATGCCACATGGAGAACAGACACTGTTGCAGACAGAGCTGCTTCTAACATGGAAAATAGTCGTTCGATCAGATTTGCAACCCAGGAGAGTAACAAACCGCCTTTTCCCTGTCAGCATACAACCATAGTTCCCGGCGGGGTTGGTTCCCCGATCTTCCCTAAGAAGGCTCCACGAGGACGTAGGGATAGAAACTGTTGGGTAAGAGGCTAAGGACCGCGAGATGGGGTCTATTCTATTCGATCAGGTGCTCCTCAAAGGACCACAGAGGTACCCCGTAGTTTAATAGAAAGAGCATCTGTCTAGCACATGGGTTCAAACCCCACCGAAGGAAGTGGATACCCTCCAATACATTTTTCGAACTAAATCTTTCACATGTTATGTAATTGCACAAATAGTTTTTAAACATAGTGTAAAAATTTCGTCGAGTTTCAATATAGGAGACAATACTGGAATTGGTAAAACGGAAACTACGGATTGTGAATGGATTGGTGGTTGTTATATGCTGAGTCCAAAATCAAATCTATTTTCAAAAGGAAATCTCGAACAGCCTTCGAGGAATTTCACGACGCGCACCACGACTACGCACCTATGTACGACTAACGTACGAAGGCTATTATCAGTAGTCACAAACGATAGCCACCACCGACCGGCTGAAAGTAGAAATATTGAAACTGGCGCTGTAGCGTAATATTTCTTCCACATGTTTATGCGCATTAACGAAACGCACGTGGCAGGAATCCATCTTTCAGTTGTGGGAAAAAAAGACGGAAGAAAACCACGATCACGCAGCTCCAGACAGGAGATGGCGTATAGATCCCATTCGATTTCTGCCAAACATAAATTTTTATTTTTTTTTTGAAATTGCATGTAAACCGCGTAAATCTCATAACTCGCGTAAAAAACTAGTTGGACCCCTAAACCGACGTAAAAGAAACCACGTAAACAAATGTCAAGGAAAAAGGCTAAGATTTCGAAATCCGTGTGAAAAAAAGCCCCCAAAATCGAAGTAAAAAGAAAACGTAAGAAAATAACACTCAGATTTAAAAAAATCATCTTAGTGTGTCTAGTGTCACAATAGGTTAAGAAATATGATGAGAAAACCAAAACCATTCGATTTTTTGGCAACAAAAATGTTCAATCAAAGTTAATGAATTATTGGCGGTGGCTGATTTTCTACCCGCCGCTACCACATCTAGGCGCTATAGTATATGCGCAAAATAGCCAGCATGAGTTAACCGCCAGAAGTTTGTATGGCGAAAGACATCTAACGCGGGTTTTCTCAAAATTATGAACTTTTCATGAAAAACTATTTGGTACCGGTTATGAAGGATGGTGTCCGCTACTACGCCTACCAAATATTTTTTCGATTAAGGTGCTTAATTTTGAGAAATCGAACCTTAGATGCCTTTCGCAGGCCTGGTAGCGAGTCACTTTTTAGTGACTTGGTCACTATTTTGAGGCTAGTCACTAAAAAGTCACTATTTGCATCCAAAAGTCACTAAAGTCACTATTTTCCGGAAAATGGTCACTAAAGTCACTATTTTTGCACCGCCTATTGGAAATAGATCAAAATAAAAATCATTTGTACCTACTTTTATTATCAACCGAATCGAATGTAAATCTGGTAGCAATGTATAAATTTGAAGTATTATGCTAAAAGCGCCAGGTGTACACCCAAAATGTGATGGCAAAAATGTCCTCAATTGAATCGCTACACACTCAGTTTTTAATTCTGCAGCTCGGCAAAAATCCGCACAGCCGTCTGCCCAGCAAAATAAAAACTGATATCCCGGCAAAAATGACGTTTGTTAGCTGATTTTCGGCAAATTTTTTGCTGATTTTCAGCAATTTTGACAGAAATCTCGGCAAAAAACATGTTTGCTGGGGCACGGCTGTGCGAAACTCGGTAAAAGTTTAACATTTTGCTGAGATCCCGGTAAAAAAAATTAAGTTTGTAGAAATTAAGACTTAGATCCACAAACGTTTGTATGAACATCAGCGAATGCTTTATAATTGTTTCCGGAGGTGTATTGTGAGAATCGCCAGGTTACTTTCGATTCAGGTCAACTATGGTCTTGCTCTTCACGAATGGAATTTGTTAAAATACGAATTTCTGACCTAGAGTACAGAGTACAGAATTAAGTAGTGTAGAATCCAGTTTTTTTTTATTAAAAAACTGCTACAGATAAACATAAATTTATTCCTGTAACTAAGATAGTGAACACAGCTTTAGCTGCATCACATGACAACGCCGATGTCGAGCGAGGTTTTTCTATATCAGGGAAAATAATGAGCGATAATTCTGGCACAAGCCAGGCTAGACAGTGTTTTTACCATAAGTAAAAAACAAGTTTTGCAAAATCGAATTGCGGACCAACCACAAAAGGTCATAGACTCATAGACAAAAATTAAATTTTGAAAATTCACATTCTAGCATATTATGTACATAAAAGTATTTGTATATTGTAAACGTATGTTGGAAGCATAGAGAACAGTCACATGTGTCACGATATGCTTAAAAACTTATATAAATGGTTAGGCATAAATCAATCAGAAATTTCCCTCAAATAACAAGGTCCATAAAAACGTTCCTACAGATTTTTTACTGCACGAATTCACAACTCGTAAATCAAATATCTAATATAAAGCAAACATTGTTTTATTGCAAACAAAAAAAAAGTTGAGTTAGATCTTGTATGCGAGAAACAGAAATGTTAAATTCGCTGAAATATTAATCGATAAAGATTCTTA
This sequence comes from Armigeres subalbatus, assembly GCF_024139115.2. NCBI lineage: Eukaryota > Metazoa > Arthropoda > Insecta > Diptera > Culicidae > Armigeres > Armigeres subalbatus. The sequence goes on from NC_085140.1 coordinate 142,333,363, forward strand.
AACTTAAACTTAAAATGCGAGAAACAGAAATGTTAAATTCGCTGAAATATTAATCGATAAAGATTCTTAAACTTAAAGTAATTTGGAGCTCAGAAAATAGTTCCAATGAGTTCCACCCTAAAACATCAACAGAATCGTTGTTTTCGGTGTACCCTATGAAATCATGTGCATTGCAGCTACAACTATCTGCAACTTTGTGAGTTTCAATCAGTTGAACTTGCATTAAATTAACTTCCTATTAAGAATTCTTACAGAGACCGAGTTTAGTCACACGAAGTTTATACAAATATCCATAAAAAACTATCGAAAGGATTGGCCGACCCTACCTAAGCAAAGACTGTTTTGATGTCTTAGCAATACCGTTCTTCATGGGTACTTTTACCTCATACAACAGTTAAACAATATAGCTAGCCGATTCCATCTTAAAATTTTATAAAATCTCAATTAGGGGGAAAGACGGCTTTGGCAGGTTTTGTTCTATTATTGGCAGGGGGGTTTTTGTCGACCAAATTTTATGAAATTTGGCCACAATGTTCTTTGATATGCAAAGAATGTTTAGGCCAAATTTGAGCATAGTCAGACATAAAAACCCCCCCTGCCAATAATAGAACAAAACCTGCCAAAGCCGTCATTCCCCCTATATTGATAATAACATTTAAAAAAAATTGGCTATGTTACGATGCCGGAAAACTCATGAGGCAAACCGCTTTTTAGTTGGCAGCTCTTAGGGAACAATGCAACACGCATCGGTGGATCAGCATTTTGGTATGAGCCGTGCATGGAGACGCGTATTGCATTGAGTTGACCTTCACCCACTTTAAGCTTCTACTGTTATTGAAAAAAATCTACCTATTGCTGGAAAAATCGTATTTTAAAAATTTCTTCATTATTTTAATTTATTTAAGTTTTTTAACTACTAAAGATTTATAAGCTTTGTGAGTTCAAATAATTCTCTGTCTAGGAATCAACTAGATCATTGTTTTTGCAGTTTCACGGAACACTTTGAGCTCGCTTCTTCTTCTTCTTATTGGCATTACATCCCCACACTGGGACAGAGCCGCCTCGCAACTTAGTGTTCATTAAGCACTTCCACAGTTATTAACTGCGAGGTTTCTAAGCCAAGTTACCATTTTTGCATTCGTATATCATGAGGCTAACACGATGATACTTTTATGTCCAGGGAAGTCAAGACAATTTCCAATCCGAAAATTGTCTAGACCGGCACCGGGAATCGAACCCAGCCACCCTCAGCATGGTCTTGCTTTGTAGCCGCGCGTCTTACCGCACGACTAAGAAGGGCCCAAAAACTTTGAGCTCATATTACTATATTAAACATTATTACCACAAGGCTGTAATTGGTTCAAAATCGTTGCTGAAATTATAAACTTGTAACTCACTTCCTTTTCTTTCGTGACGGCTGATATATACTTTTTTGTGGTGTGACTAAATATGATTTATCTTGGTCAAACTACAAGCTTCTGGCTTAACGAACGAATACCTTCCCCAATATCCAACTCCGTGGTACTTATGTTGTCGGTAAGGCGATGACCTCTTGCTAAGTTCCATCCTTTTCCTGGTTACCGTGACGGTAGGCGTAGTAGTAATCTTCGTGTTCTTAATTTTTTTAAGTTTTCGTCTTTTCTTGATTTATGATAGCATTCTAGATAAGGATTAAGGATAAATATGAGTATCGCGACATAAATTTCAGTCTACGAATTACACCGTAACAATGCTAATGCAACTTGTAGATCACTATCTGGTTAAAAACTCTATACAAAAGTCACTATTTGGTCACTTTTCCTGAAACTAAAAGTCACTATTTGGTCACTTTTTTAGTCATCGTTGGTCACTAAGTCACTATTTTGAATGGCATTCATCGCTACCAGGCCTGCTTTCGCCATACTGATTTCAGAAAGTTAACTCCTAGTGTGCCGCTGTAAGCACGCTCAAAGCAGGCGATTCATTGCCTATTTCCGGGGATTAAACCACCCGACTTGGACATTAATTTACAATGTTGTGAAAACTCATATGTGAATATGTACGTTATGTGGAAGATATTGATTTGGAAAATGTATTGGAGGTAACCACTTTCCCTTCGAAATCGAATGAGGTCTGTAATTATCGTCGAGCTTCAAGCAATCGAGGCAAATCTATGTGATATATTTTTGAGCCTTTACTTAGGGGCTGTCTACAGGACAGAACAGGTTTTGTTCAGTTTCAGAAACCCCCTACTCCAGCGTGGACATTCGCTCATATACATTTTCAATAATTTGTATGGACCGTGGACATTTGTCCTAAACTGTCCACGTAGTATATGGACAGCCAAGAAACAGAAAACGACAGCAATGATAACAACGGGGACGTTTTTTTGGGCTATCCCACCGGACGACCCACTAGATGAAGCATGCATATTGCATGGTATAGCTAACAACAGCAGAAATAATGGCGAGCGCAACCCAAACGATTCATCCGGTGCCACCGGGATCCCACAAGGATTTTATCTCCGGATGTGCGACGTCAACGTCACCCACCGTGCGTTGAACTTGTTTCTGAATAGAGCACTCACTGGCAATCTTCCCCATGCCTGCATGGAGGGCATCATCGTTTTGGTGAAAAGGAAGGGAAGTGACAACACGGCCTACATATATCGCTGCTCAACAGCGATTATAAATACATAATTTGCTGTCTCGCATTCTGAAAAACTGATTGGAACGCGTTATGTAGACCCTGTGACGAACAGAAATGTACGAACTTAGAGAGCAATATTTTCCAAGCCACTCTCGCCCTGGAAGATCGGAAAGCAAGCCACCACAGACGCTCATCACAGCTGAGCTCATCAGCGCCGATCCGGAGAACTCATTCGATCGAGTACGGCATTCGTTTCGGTGCGACATCATGCGATTGCTCAAGTTCAACGTGCAACTTGACTTTCTTCCTCGAACGTAGCCATTTGGTCAGCATAGCGGCTGCTTATCAATGGGCACGATTCCAAACTATTCCCAAAAACCCTATGAAACTACAGATTTAAATACGATGGGCCTTTTGGCATAATGCCTCCAACAGTAAGAGTGAATAGCTTTTTATTTTGAACCATGCCCTGATTAAGGAAACAAATCGGGATCCACACATTTTCCCGGAATAAGTCAATATAAATAAGTAGATGGTTCTTTCTTTTGGAAAAGCGCATTTCCCTGGAATACGGCAAATAAGTCTATAATTTAATAGTGCTAGCACGCCTTTTACCACAACAAGGCACATCAATAGATTCTTCGTTTTACGCATTACCCCGGAATAAGGCAACCAAGTATATTATTCCTTCTTTTGGAACACGTGTTTGCCCGAAAAAGGGATAGAAGTTAATGATTCCCAGCCACCTGGCACGACGCCATGTTTTTGCAGCCAACATCCCAAAATATGTAGTATTTGTGTTGTTTACCAACATCTGATTTGATTCCCATTGGGATCCAGAAATGTCAGTGAGGACCAGTCGCACAATGTTGGCTGCAAAACAAGTCCTTTGTGCGAGATATGGATGACACCCACCTGATTATTCCTTCTTGAGAAGTACGAATTTTCCCAGAATAAACTCAACGAATAGATGACCCCTTCTTTTAAAATACGCGTTTGATCGGAAAAAGGCAAATGCAATATGCATTTAGCATTTCACGTATGCACATTAGGCATAGATCTGTTCAAATTTCAAAAAGTTTCTTAAAGTCGACCAGTCAACTGATATTCACAATTTTTATGCTAAGGACTTCTGGAGAAAATTTCAGCTCAATTGGTTGGTGTGCTTCAAATCTATTTAGTGCTGGCAGGGATTGCAGAAATCGCTCTCAATAGATAACGAACGACGATAGAAGAGAGCCAAAAATCTCTTCGAATCATATCAAGCCATGAAAACAAAACTATCGCACTTGTATACAAGTTGGAAAAAAAACTGATTCGGATATGCGGCCCCCACCGAGGGAGTACGCTTTGTTCTCGCTCATTTTATGTTGGGGACCATATTTTTTTCGCACTGCTGTGTAAAACAAGTTGAAATGCATCATCAGAACCGCAATTGGGGCTTATTAAAAGAAATCTATCATGGCTTGTACACGCTTAAAGTAAATTACACATCGCATGAATAATTTTCACACATGACGACGATGACACGAGAGAATAGCAATCTGTGTGAAAATTATGTGTAAGACATGCACAGTCGCTGTGTAATGTCTTTTATTATTTTAATATGTGTAAGAAACTTTGCTTCGAACTGTCAAGTCCATTTTGACCGCCATGATGGCGGTTGCGTCCGGCATGCACCGCAACGTAAATTACTTTTTCTGTGGATTTTCGTTATGTTTCGATACGATACAACTAAAATGTGCGACTATAAACATCGCACTTTAGTTTGGTCATATCGAAACAAATGGGGACTCCTCTGAAATAGTATAAAAATGTTGCGATAATTTTCAATTTACATGAAAAAATATAATTGAGGTTAGGTCCGTTTTCCGACCGCTCTCTCACTGTGTGAAATGAACTCATCGGAAATCGTTCACCGTCAATTACACTAAAATGAGTAACATGGCAGTTACTCATAATATGTGTTGTTCCAGGTTAGGCCCGTTTTGTGTGAACGAAACACAAAATTGTGTGAATGACTTTAAGCGTGTAGCCCCCCGAATCAGTTCATTATCGTACCACCACGGTATGCTACCTATCGAGAGTGTATAGTATACACTGTATACAGACATGATAAGTGAGAGATTTTCTCATTCTCATTTGGATTCAAACCCTGATTGCTGGCAAGCATTCAATCACAGTGTCATGAATCGAATCGCATAGAAATTGAACAAACATTTTGTTTGCCATTTTTTTAAAAGAGCAATACCGTCGCACTGCCCATCCGGAGGTGACGAGTTTGATTCCCGGTCCAGTCTAGGATGTTTCAGGTGGAAAATAATCTCGGGCATATAGTATGCAGTGTAATAGCTACAAAAGGATACATATTCATGAAATCGGTGGGAAAGTTTTCAATGAATAACTGCAGTAATGTAATGCAATAAAGTTCCAGTTAGAATTTGTAGTTATTGACAAAGAAGCAGAAAATCATGTGTCATATCGAACATCATGTTTTCGAAAATTATTGCATTATATGATACCTTTGCATTTTCTGGGTAACATTTTATTGATTCTAACCAGTACAACAATTCAAATGGATTCAAATATTGTCCATGAAGTAAAAAATCTACCTGTCTACCGATTCCAATCGATCCAAATATAGTTCAGAAAGTACAAAACTACCAAAGAATGCCATAACTTTTGAAATCATGAAGTTTGATATGTCGCGTGATGTTGTTTGCCTATTTCCCAAAATTGAACCTTAAACCGGTACTCGCTAAATCCGTTTACCGGTTCCAATTGATTCAAATACGGTCCAGGAAGCACAAAAATACCATAGAATGCTATAACTTAACAAGCCATATTTTGGACCGATCAAATTCCTGGTCAAATTTGGCATAGTTTTTTATGCATTTATTAATGTATGAGAAAGGCATTATCACCGCTAGGTGGATTAATCTGTTTTTTCTCTCTTTGTGGTGTTATACTTAAAACTTATTCTTACTATTCGTAATAAGATGTACACTTATAAATTATTATTTCACATTTCTCAATTTTTATTTCTTGCTTCTTCCGTTTTAACCAAGTGATGAACTCTTAATACTTAATCATCACTGTCGAATGAGCGGAGTGTTACGGCACTATTACAAATCACTTTAATAAAGAAAGAAAAAATCCGTTCCATCCAAGCTATTGTATTTTATACTTCCATATATGTATCTTCTAATCGGAAATTTAACTGTTACAATAAATTTCAACTGTAACAGCATAATAATTTCTAGATTACGGGGAAGTTTTAGCATCAGCATTACATTACTACCATTAGTTGATTTCAAGATTCCTTCCGGAAATTATTCCTGTCCTTACTTTATCTATTTGACTATCAAACCAATATGATAGTCCAATAGATAAAGTAAGGACAGAAAATTTTATTGATATGTCCGTTGCTGATTGGTATTATTGATATTTTAACATTTATTCAGATTGCTGATGGCAAATTGAATTATTGCTCATACACTTTATTGTAAAATTGTGTTGTCTTGATAAAAGATGGGATGGCAGCTCCAGTGATTTATTCAACCAAAAAGCAACAGCAACTGGGTATATTTGAATATAGGCTGTGTACCATTTGAGTGGTTCCTATGTGATTTCTGTACTCCCTGAGATGTTCTATTCAACTGAAACAAACCATTCAAATAAGCATCTACTCTAGTGCCCAAAATATCTCGGGCCATATATCGCTATCTCATTCTTTGCCAGACGACGTTCAAGCTATCAAGATTACATCCGCAAACAATACTTAAATGCTATCAAAGACAATCAAGAATCGGTTTCCCAGTGGTCTAGACGAGCGAAGCAAATATTACAATGTGTGATAGATAAACCGAGTGGCCAAAGACATTGTCGTCACTTAGTGATTAGTGACTGGAAACGCGCTGAAATACTGTTCACGTCTGACAAAATGTAAGCAAATGTTATTTACACAACGTTGGCTTTTTTGTGTAGAATTTTCTTACTTTGCATGAGAGCACGTTTCTTCTGTTGATTGATAAAAGCAAACAATGCGATATCTGGCCTAACAGCTTGCATCATATTATAGCATGTAATCATGATCATGTTTGATACGAATGTACTAACGATGCCTAAATTGCAGATACTCGAATAGCGTACACCACACCGGAGGACGCATTGCACCAGTTAGAAGACGACCAACCAATAGTTCCTTCGGAAAAATAGGCAGCTGTCATCAATTAGGTATAGAATGCAACTAGTTGTAATTGTTTCATAATTTTATTGATATGAGAATTATTATATTTTTAAATGTATGTGTAAACTGGTACCACAAACAACGTGATAAAAATAATATTTGCGTTTTCTTTTTCTAGAGTAATATCTTTTTTTCGATGAATCACAAAGGCCCTAGTTAATAGTTTGCACATGCTTTGTACAAAGTGAGCAAATGCTTACATCCTAAGCCACATTTGGTTCAGATTCCAGATAAAATATACATATTTAAAAAAAGTAGAAGTAGTAGTAGTAGTAGTAGTAGAACGGGAATGTATGGTTTGTTTGTTAAGTCAGATTTTATTTTCCGTGCTTTGCGATTCGCCAATAGCCATGTAGGGGAAAGACACACATCTTCGAGAATAATGCAACATGTGATAAATTTAAAGGTCATCCATACCGAGTTAATACAATTCAAATGAATTTAATGAGGCAACATTATAGTGACCAAATCTCTTCACATATAAATTGTTATAATTTATCTATGTACTTTGTGTGCGAACTTGCGACAAAGCACCAGTCTAGTGTATTCTGGGTCAGTGTATCCGAATTCAACCAACGAGATGAAATTCGGAAAATATTTAGTTGAAAAACGACAATAAACGAGATTTTAAACGAAAATCAGTTTTTAAATTTACTAAGCTGCAATCAGCTGCAATGTCCGATTTTGCAGAGCTTGAAAAAGAGAAACATAGTAAGCACGTTAGTTTGGGCGCATCAAGTTCAATTATTAAAGCTTTATTCATTACTTTCACAACTTACATTGTTTTTCCATTGGTCTAACTCATTGAACTAATTGAAGTGCGTAACCGACAAAAATTAAATCGCATAAAACATCAAACTAGAAGGTTTCTGGGTTATAAACCCAGATTTATTGTCGGTAAGCAATACCAAAGATCAAACTAACTGAAAATCGCTGTTATTGCCAAAAGTATTGAAACCGTATTTTTTTTATTTCTGGAATCCTCGCAAAATATAACTTTGAATGTTTATCAACCTGTCATAAGAGCCACGCAGAATGGGTATGTTTGCGTAACGCACCCAAACGTATCCATTGTGTTTGGCCCAATAGCCTATTCAGACTACGAGCTTCACTTGATACAGTGCAATTTGATTTTTTTTATCTTTATTAGATTTTCAGCCCACGGCAGGCTCATTTCTATAACTTGATATGGAACATTATATAAATACATACCAATTAATGATTTCGTGTGTGTTACTTCTACGTGAAGTTAAACGATTTACAATGATATGGAAATGCTAATATCATCTTCCAAATTCGGACGTACATGTTCATGATAGCATTAGAGGCGAAAGTATAGAATTGATAGTTCCGTTAGGATACGGCAGGCATGAAGAATGTTTTTATAGAAGTCGATTTGAAAGCGAGCGGAGGGCAATATTTGTGATGGCATATATCGCACGACCTTCCTTCTGCCAAGCTCCCGTATGAAGGGGAGGAAGAATATCAGTGTGGAAGCTGATATATCTCCACTGGCAAAAGGAAGGTGGTTTGACGTGCTCATATGCCATCGCGTGCGGAAGGATTTGCTATCGACGAGTACTGTCTCCAAATTTCTAATATGACATCAGCATTTTAGTCGAATAGGATTTTTATTGCACAGTTCTGTTTTCTCATTGCGTCCGTCTCGTCGCAACCAACTTGGCTGCCTCGGAGAGAACAAAGCAGAGAAAGGCACTGCTGCTGTACCGTCGACCAATAACAGCTGAATTGATGGATGCCCCACCAAGGGTAGTACACTAAATTAATGATTTCGTGTGTGTTACTTCTACGTGAAGTTAAACGATTTACAATGATATGGAAATGCTAATATCATCTTCCAAATTCGGACGTACATGTTCATGATAGCATTAGAGGCGAAAGTATAGAATTGATAGTTCCGTTAGGATACGGCAGGCATGAAGAATGTTTTTATAGAAGTCGATTTGAAAGCGAGCGGAGGGCAATATTTGTGATGGCATATATCGCACGACCTTCCTTCTGCCAAGCTCCCGTATGAAGGGGGAGGGAAGAATATCAGTGTGGACGCAATGAGAAAACAGAACTGTGCAATAAAAATCCTATTCGACTAAATGCTGATGTCATATTAGAAATTTGGAGACAGTACTCGTCGATAGCAAATCCTTCCGCACGCGATGGCATATGAGCAAGTCAAACCACCTTCCTTTTGCCAGTGGAGATATATCAGCTTCCACACTGATATTTTTCCCCCTTCATACGGGAGCTTGGCAGAAGGAAGGTCGTGCGATATATGCCATCACAAATATTGCCCTCCGCTCGCTTTCAAATCGACTTCTATAAAAACATTCTTCATGCCTGCCGTATCCTAACGGAACTATCAATTCTATACTTTCGCCTCTAATGCTATCATGAACATGTACGTCCGAATTTGGAAGATGATATTAGCATTTCCATATCATTGTAAATCGTTTAACTTCACGTAGAAGTAACACACGAAATCATTAATTTAATGTACTACCCTTGGTGGGGGCATCCATCAATTCAGCTGTTATTGGTCGACGGTACAGCAGCAGTGCCTTTCTCTGCTTTGTTCTCTCCGAGGCAGCCAAGTTGGTTGCGACGAGACGGACGCAATGAGAAAACAGAACTGTGCAATAAAATCCTATTCGACTAAATGCTGATGTCATATTAGAAATTTGGAGACAGTACTCGTCGATAGCAAATCCTTCCGCACGCGATGGCATATGAGCAAGTCAAACCACCTTCCTTTTGCCAGTGGAGATATATCAGCTTCCACACTGATATTCTTCCCTCCCCCTTCATACGGGAGCTTGGCAGAAGGAAGGTCGTGCGATATATGCCATCACAAATATTGCCCTCCGCTCGCTTTCAAATCGACTTCTATAAAAACATTCTTCATGCCTGCCGTATCCTAACGGAACTATCAATTCTATACTTTCGCCTCTAATGCTATCATGAACATGTACGTCCGAATTTGGAAGATGATATTAGCATTTCCATATCATTGTAAATCGTTTAACTTCACGTAGAAGTAACACACGAAATCATTAATTTAGTGTACTACCCTTGGTGGGGCATCCATCAATTCAGCTGTTATTGGTCGACGGTACAGCAGCAGTGCCTTTCTCTGCTTTGTTCTCTCCGAGGCAGCCAAGTTGGTTGCGACGAGACGGACGCAATGAGAAAACAGAACTGTGCAATAAAAATCCTATTCGACTAAATGCTGATGTCATATTAGAAATTTGGAGACAGTACTCGTCGATAGCAAATCCTTCCGCACGCGATGGCATATGAGCAAGTCAAACCACCTTCCTTTTGCCAGTGGAGATATATCAGCTTCCACACTGATATTCTTCCCTCCCCCTTCATACGGGAGCTTGGCAGAAGGAAGGTCGTGTGATATATGCCATCACAAATATTGCCCTCCGCTCGCTTTCAAATCGACTTCTATAAAAAACATTCTTCATGCCTGCCGTATCCTAACGGAACTATCAATTCTATACTTTCGCCTCTAATGCTATCATGAACATGTACGTCCGAATTTGGAAGATGATATTAGCATTTCCATATCATTGTAAAACTTTTGGTTACTTGTGATTATTCGCAAAAAAAAAAATGGATGTTTTAAGTTTGACGTCAAACTACTCTATACTTATAGAGCTCGTAGTCTGAATAGCCTATGGGAACATTTTTGTATAATTTTGTAAACAAGTGTATATTTTTTCCGACATTTTTTGTTTCTTCAAACAACGAACAGAAGCCTTGACAAAAATACTTGACCACTTTATTTTAATAATATACCACCCGACCTTATGTATCGAGGGAAACATCTTGTTCTATGATTTTTTGTTTTGAACCATTTTACTATTGGCTACCAGTGATTCTTCGTAATGCAACTGCTGCAATTTTGATGCGCATTGGTTGACCTTTAGTTCCTGAATATCGAGCGCCTTGGTCTTAATTTCAAATATGAAATATTATTCATAGGTGTTCCTGCGTTTATCAATAAAATTGAAAGGTACTTACTCGCAAACTTTTTGTCCTTTGGTGAATTTGATGCATTTGATTCTTTATACGAACAGCTTTATCTTTATATAGTTTAGCCTTGTTAACCTGAAAAGTCAAACAATTATTAAGTTAAATCAAATTTTTATTGAAATATTTTTAGATTTACCATTTCATTTATTTGTTGCACTTCTTGTGTAGTATATGTTAGTTTCTGTTCTGCGATTGCCACTTGCATTTCCTCTTGTTTATCCCTGAGATCAATAGGTATGTTCAAATTATATGCATTTTGCATAAGAAATGTATACTTACAGTAGTTCCTTCAAATTGCTTTTCATTTGATTGATTGTTGGTTCGTACAATTCCAGAAGGCCGGATGAGAGAACTCTCACTGCCTCCGTGTACTCGCCGGTGTCTACTCCCTCTGCTCTGAAATACATCACATCAACAAAAACATAAATAATTATCATATTCTTATCACCCCTATTTTTGTTTACAGATAATCGTGCAATCAATCCAATTTGGATTGTTTTGATTTGGCTGACTATGGAAGGCCAAAAAAGTACGATTCGAATGTAAACAAAAATTTTAGCGTATAATTTTTAGGTATTATTAACCTTGTAACGTTATTTTCTGATAATACTCACATATCTTCCGACATAACTGATATTCTGTCTTACAAATTAGAACCCAAACTTTCTCGAAACATTGCAAAACGCGTTTTCCTATCGAATGTTTATTTCCTGTCCTGTGATGCTTTGAGAGCGAGCAGGAAGACTTCCTTTAGGAAGACTTAGTTTCCGAAGTTTTGTTTATGTTCATTCTGATAAAAAGATCTCATGAGATCTCAGGAGAGAACCGAGAGAACATGCGCGGAAGGCTTCACGGTTCACGTTCACGGTTAAATACACGAAAATCTGAACCTACTCAATTCTGAGTCATGTGATGTAATACTGAGCAGTTTTGCCTTCCCGAATCTAAATACTGTTTGCATTCACATGTTATAGTACGTTCAGATTATGACCTATATCACTTGATATAGCGAATCTTGACATGAGATGCCATATGCATTATTTCCAGTGAAAACTAGATGTACAAACACTGATGTCAAGATGCTCTATATCAAGTGATATAGCTCATAATCTGAACGTACTATTAAACATTCACATCTGAGATTAGATATTTAAGACCAACTCGGAGCTGAATGTCTTCTCATATTTAATTTATGCTCGATTCACGCGACGGGCAGTTCCAGTGTGACCATCTTTTTTTGGGTGCTGCAGATAGAGCCGCTTTTCTGCTCTCAAGCGAGTAGCGGGATATTTTGAAATCAATCCCATAAGCAAAATTATTTTGCAGTTAGTCGGCTGTCAAACATTTCCCTCTCTTCGAATTTCTCTTTCCATGCTGCATGAAGGCGTACACATGCGCGAGACTCTACATGACTTTACGATGGTTTACATACATTCCTGCTCCAATCAGCTGCTAAATCTCGAGAAATCTCGTAACGAGTGCTTCCTACAAATTATCCACTCGAAATATAATGTGAATATATTTGTTACAAAGAATGCAAAACTCAAACGAAGTTTATTTTTATTTTCTCCCCAAATAATAACAATACTTCTCAATATGAGATCTAAAACGAACATAACCACAATCTTCAATGTTTGGCTCCGGCACAATAGAAAATTTTGGCTTCAGTTTGACAACCAAATCGATTCTATCCGCACCACCCAGTCACCAACTAAAAATCAAGACTAGAGTCTATAATATAAGAGTTTCGCAAAGAGGATGTTCTTACACTTATTCTGAACGATGCTCTTGTTATTCTGTCGCCAACTTTAACTTTTGTTCAACCCTGAGATGAGATAAGACAACTCGAAGCTGAATGCCCTCACACAATTTTCACCACGATTCCACAGTTGCACAGTTGCGACAAAAGGAAACGAGAGAAAACTCGATTGTCGCGAGAGCTCACTTCGTTTTTCAACTGGAAGTACAATAGACTTTGGCCCAACTCTATAGAAGTTGGAAAAAGCTGGAAGGATACGATGGGCAGGGCATTTTGGATGGACTGCAAAGATGGTGTTCGCTTCCAACGAGGCAAGTACAAAAAGGCGGGGACCACAGCATACCTAATGTGGAATATACGAAAGACGATTATACGGACCCTCCGCAAACTGCATGGCTGTCAACGTGTAGCCATTGACCGAGTTGAATGAAGGAGACTTTTATGTACTACACAGGCCACACCGGTCTTAGTCTGAGTAAATAAACAAATAATATATGCAATCTCAAAAAATCTTGAGCTACAGCCCTTCCCTCTTGAGCTTTTGACGACATTTTTGTATGGCTGTTTCATATGGCCTTTTTCCGTCTTAATTTGTTATTCGCTTAATTGATTCTTTAACCTTTTCAAGGCCAACTCCCTCAGAAACAAAAACGATGTTCTTGACCTCTGGCCGCTCGGACCATTTTTAAATTTAAAATGATAAATCGAAAGCGTGCTGTAGTAATTTAAATTTGGACTAACATTCGTCCGGTTTTGGACCAATATGTTCACAACGCAGCCCTTATTTTACTTTTCGTTTTTAATTCTGACTTCTTTTTCATGTTAACATCAAGTAAGTCAAAAAATCAGCCACCTTAAGCGTGGCCTTGCTTTGTAGCCGCGCAACGTATCGTTAGTCTAAGAAAATGTCTCCATCATTATATGCATTTTAGAGTTGGAGGTCACAATATGAAATAACGAATGAAATAAGACTTTTGAAACATTATAAGTCTAACAATTCATTTAATTTATGCTCGTTTGAAAAATATCTAATCGTACATATGACTAAAATGATCTTGATACACCTGGATATATGTTTCCTTCTCCTGTGGCGTCATTTCGGCAATAAGCGTATCGTTGATTTCATCTAGAGGATACGGTCTTCCTGCTACCGTCACCGTGGGTGTATCGTCGTCTGAATCAGAATCCATAATCTCCACAGTGGGCACTTCTGTGTTATCGATATCCTTCTCCTCGTCGCTACTATCACTGGAATTTTCGTTATTGACACCCAATCCACGTATAGCATCGTTCGTAGCATTTCGTGAACTTTGCTTCTCGTGTTGCAACAGTACTGACATAATGTCATCATTGTCTTTGCGATTGCGCGAAGATGATATAACATTAGTATTAGTACTCGCCGACGATGGTTGCGTCGAAGTGAACGCAGCTTTCTCCAGTATCGACTCTACGGAGTTATCTTCTGCATCATTGGTGACGACTGTCGATTCTGTCATCCATACTGGACGATCCTTTCGCTGTGTAGTCGATTCCATGGCATCCGAATCTCCAATCGTGACATCCACCCGAGTTTCTTCAACGGCGAAACCACTCGAACGCGTTGCCTCACCCGACCACTGCTCTGTTGGGAATCTGTTAGTAGGCTTGATAATACTAAAAATATATAAATAAAACATTAATTATATTATCACTGGAACAAATCAGAAAATTGGCATACCCTCTTATTGTATCGATGTCCACTGGTTCCGGTTCTAGAATCTCTGGAGCAAGTTTGATATCTTCAACTTGTCGCAGCAGATCGTACAGCGGTTGCAATTGCTCGTTGAATTTCGCTAATAGTAAGCGAGAATCTTTCTTTGGTAGCGCGGAGCTATCCTCTTCTACTGTACTCCCGCAAAATGTACATCTGAATTCGCCGGTTGTGAAATCAAACAATTGATCTGCTTCCAGATCTGTGAAAGTTTTTTTGCACGAAGGACACTTGAAGCTGGCGCGGCTGGTTGCATCACGTTCCTCAGTCTCCATGCGTTTCCGCATGTGGTCCAGTTTATATTTCACAACATTCACGAAGGTTTTATAGTTGATGAAATAGTAATTAACCTTCTGCGCTTTGCCATCCGGGCCAGTTTCCATTTTCAACCGCACCTGCAGAAATTTGTCGTTTTTCAGTACCGCTATTCGAGAGCGTAACATTTTACGTTCGAATTTCAGCAGCTCGCAAATGTCGTCCTCCTTCATGCACGGATTGCGTACAAGCATATCGACTACCAGTGCATCTTCAATGGTATAGAATCCACGTACGACAAACCTAGCGAGTTGTTTCAAACTACTGGGAATCTCAGTAACGTAGCGTTGATCACCCATGGTTTTATAAATGCAAACTTGTTACTGCTTTATAAAGATTTCAGTTTTTCTTTTGTTGCACTAAAAATGGTAATAAAAATAATTATTAGATGATTTAATGAATTAAAAATATTATTTGTGGAGAGAGAACGTTAACACAGATAAGTACGCACCCTTTATATTAAATATTTATAATTCTAGAATTTAAAAAAAAATCCGCTTTAATTTATTAATTGATTTGCCAAAAAAGTTGAAAATACATTTTCCTTACATTCAAGTGAGTTAAAGAAATGTATGCAGGCGCTTAATTTACGTTCAAGCCAAGCGGCTTGCTCAAGTCACATGGCTAATCTAAACAAAACAAAATCTAACTTACAAAAATGGCAATAATTTTAGAATATTTAAAAAACCAAGATTAATCCACCTACAGTGAGATTTTGACCCTTCCTTAATTAAAAGGAAATCTCGCTTAACTTTTCAAAAGGTCCTAAGTAACATTTTTTTCATGATTTAATTTGAGTATTGCAATCAACAGATTAACATGAAATACGTTGATTGCATTATTCAGATTAAATCATGAAAAAAATGTTACTTAGGACCTTTTGAAAAGTTAAACGAGAAATATTTTCAGACTCCAGTATTTAAAACGAGATAAAACTACTCAACCTCCCACGGCGATTGAAAGTGTAAATGACAAAAATAATTGCCTACCAAAAGGCGGATTACATGGGTTGAGTGACAACAAAACGAATGATTCCGCACTGTACGTCAGGTTGCCTATCTATCAGGCGCTCGTCGGATTGAATAGCTATTGTAACATGTGGTAACATGGTTGGTTAGAAACTATCGTAACGCTGGCAGCATGTGTATTCGTAATTTCCAGAGAACTTGATATTAATTAATCCAGAACTAACTTAATCAGTCATTGATCTGAACGAAACTCAATAGCGTTCAATAATAATATATATTTTACCTTATGGCTGCCTAATTTTGTAAAACTAATGATGTTTAATACCTTAAAAATGAGCGAGATTTATATGGTAGTAAATTTTAGAATTTGCACACATACGCACACATACATGCATATAAGTGGTCTATTAGTATTTCAAAACATGCTCACATTTGTTATCTAGCTTCCACTAAAGAAATTTTTGAAATCCCTTCAAATTTTTACGTTTTTGCTTTTCTGAGAAGGTTTTGTGGTACATGCGACTATCTGTTCCTCAATTAAAACCAATTGTTTCTTTGGAACAAATCCGAAAAATAAGCATATTTTCATATCATATCACTTGTTGCAATTATATTTTCAATATTAAAGTGAATTTGTTTCAATTGTCATACATTTTATTTCATAATTCAAGAGGTTTATTGATAGATTAATACATAACACGCCTGCGTAACGCATGCAAAGTGAAATTATAGACACTTCCGAAGGAAGGGTCAAAACCGTCTTTGCCACTGTACACTATTTACTTACCCCTTGGAAGATGAATGTTTTAATGGATTGCGTTCACGGACGACGTGTTCATTCTCTCTCGGATCCCTCTCTTGATGAGTGTCGTTTGTGAGTTTGCGAGAGGAGCGCTTATCAACAAGTCGCGAAACCAAAACATCCACGAAGGAACGGTAAACAACGAACATGCACTGCTGACGTTTGTGTCGTTGCTGCCGTTTCTCGCGTGCGCACCCACTCACACCACACAGCCGAGTTTTTTTTATTCAACCGATTTTGCTCTCACTGATTTCCCCCGGACGGCACGACGATGTTCGTAAGAAGCAGTGTTGTTTTTCTTCCTCTGGAGCTAGGTTGGATTCACTGGCCGGAATTGACTCGCGTTTATGGCGGCTATCGACAAAGTTCGCGTTCTAGTTGTAGGCGATTCCGGTAAAGCACCACATTATCCGTCTTGGAGTTAACTTTCTGGAGCGAAACGAACACTAATTCTATTGAAAATTTTAACTTTTTTCCGGCAACGATCGAATTGTCAAACACTACAGCGCATCGCCATGTTGAAAATCGCCACTAACATTACAGAAGAGCCTAATTGCTTTAGTAAACAAAAGCTGTTCGTGTCACTGCAAAGCATGATTTCATTTATTTGCTATTTTCCCTTTTTTAAATACGGAGAATGGGACAAGCTGTTTTTTCGTCGATATTGACTCCTTAAATTCTGTACCACGTTCCAGCGCAACGCAAAATGTTGCTATTTCTATAAAAAGTGCGCTCTTTTGAAATGTAAAGCTTCAATAACAACTCTGGGAGTTCTGTGCTGCCAGTTTTGTAATGATTTCGTTTCCTTCAAAGACGCGTTGAATTCCACTGCAGTGGGGTTTATTCGCAAATCCTATCCACCCCTATTGTAACTTTTTTCTTAAATTTATTTTTGAAACATTAGACCAATAAACGTAATCACGTATAATGCAACAACAGAACATAATATATCGATGCTATCGGGGTTTTAAAGTTGGTCATCTATCTCGACAGATACGCCTGTTTCGAGGCCGGAGGCTGATTGATTTATTGTAATCGTAATTTTTATTTCTATTAAATTATTAATATTGGGTACGATAACTTTTCAGTTTACACTGTACATTAAGTCTATATATGGATAATACATTGGAAAACAAAAATTATTTATTGTTTGTTTTTAGGCGTCGGAAAGACCTCTTTGACCCATTTGATATCAAACAATGAACCACTTACCTCGCCAGGATGGACTGTTGGCTGTGCAGTCGAAGTAAAGCTGCACGAGTATAAGGAAGGTACTCCATCACAGAACACGTTCTTCATAGAGCTATGGGACGTAGGAGGGTCGATTAGCCATAAAAACACCCGAGGTGTATTCTACAACCCAACGCATGGTATTGTCTTGGTACATGACTTGACGAATAAAAAAAGCCACGAGAATTTGCAACGATGGCTATTAGAAATTTTAAACAAAGATGGAAAAGACATTATCAAAGGTGGTGATGTTCTCGACTTTGACCCAGAACAATTTCTTGGCTCAACCCAGGTTAGTCTGATAACTGCACTGGAGTTTATCAAAGCAATAAACAAAATAATTCCAGTTAAAATATTCTCAGATACCCATTTTGGTGATCGGAACTAAATTGGACATGTTGGACGAACATCATAAAAACAAGATCCTCAACAAAACTTCAGCTGGAAGCATAGCAGAACAATGCGGCGCGGATGAAATTTGTCTGAACTCCCATGAAGCTAGGAGCCTGGCAGCAGGAACGACAGATTCAGTCAAGTTATCACGATTTTTCGACAAGGTGATTGAGCGTAAATATTATAGCAGAGATACTGGCCGTAAATATGCTGGGTCGTACAACCCATCCCTCCCTGGCCAGTACAACACTTTCAGTGGAACGCAGCAAACCAGTATTTACAGTCAACCATCTTCAGACACAATGGAATAGCTCGTAATCCTGGGGTGATCAAAACTGTATTACATAGGGAATCACTATTTTATTCAATAATTATGATTTGTATAATAAATTATGTGATATGGTCATATCTGTGTAGAACCGAATCAACGTGTTTTTGGAAGTCCTGCGATACTTTGTAATTTGAATTTAATTCATATCTTTTCATACGTATACCTACGTATTATTTGATTGAATATGCGCAGTTAGTAAATTGAACAACATCTGAACGATTTGTGATAAATGGTATAGTGCTCATAAGCTCAATTCGTGCTCATGACACGTGACTTGCTCAATTCATTCAAACACCATAACCCAGACCATTGCATTTTTGATAACTACCGTAAGGTATGAGATTCTTCTTTTTCTATGGCTTTGCATTTCAACTCGAACCTTTCCTGCTTTTCAACGTAGGGTTCTATTACCATTTCCACAGATATTAAAACCTTCCCGGACAAGCATGGGCCTAGATCGCTCACGAAGTCCCACCTACGTTGTGCACGACAAGCGAGTTTTTTTTAAAGGTGTACTTTTTACATCGTTGCGAGTTCCGGAAGGTTAATTGAAAACTTTTCCATGAAGGCCAATTGCAATTGCATGAATATATTGTACTTGTATGGCAACTGGAGATCTGGAGGTGTAAGATATAATATGCTTATTCTGCGTCTCGAATGACTTGAGAATTGACGATTCCAATCGGCACTGTTTGACGAATTAAGCTTCTGTAAACCTGGCAGTCAGAAAATCGACTTTCGTAGTTTTTTTTTGTTAAGAAGCATCAGTTTATTGAATAATAATCAACAATGCAATGATTAACATAGAGCATTAACCCGGTGGCCATTTCATCTGTCGACCGCCTAGAAAGTGCAAATGCAGGTGATAAACGGATTGGGCACCGTTCTTTCCATCATTAATGACGACACGGAAACCCTCCCCCAGGCCTTGCTCAACGGCAACCTTTCTTCCCACCAGCATCAAATGGCCCAGCAAAGCTTCATCTTCGTCGCTGGCTTTCGACAATTGGGAAATCGTTTTCTTCGGAATTACCAGAAAGTGCACCGGAGCCTGAGGGCAGATATCGTGAAATGCGACGCACTGTAGAGAAAGGGATTTTTCAGTTTTCATAATTGGAGATAATTAGCTTTGACTTACTTTGTCATCTTCGTAGATGAATTTGCAAGGAATTTCCTTGCGAAGGATTTTTCCAAAAATGGTATCCTCAGCGGTCGCATCCGCTTCTTGGGCTTTAGCTACTTCATCAGTCATGATGACTAAAACTTTTTATATGCCGATAAATTTGATAAACACATAAAACTGCAAAGTCAACCGGCAGTTCCCGACTCCCGAGTTCACAATCTCGTTCACAATGACGCAGACCAAAACGAAATAAAGCAATGATTAGATACTAAGGTATGGAAATCCATATTTTGTGTGTGTGCCTTTCGTGTATGGCGAAAAAGTTTTCACCACTACATTCGAACGAGCTCCCATAAGAAGCCGTGCAAATATGTACGTCACCATTTGCTGTTTACATTTTCCATCATACACTATTAGGCTTTCAGCGATCGTGTACGTACACGCACGTTTCACTCACACTTTTACTCGGTTTGTTTGCAACCACGAGCAGCTGTCACGGCAAAATCAAATGGGATTGTTTGCAACCACGAACCTGCCTTCGTGTTGGTGAGAAATGTCGGCGAGACCCTAATTCACTTGCATTTGGTCTTTCTCCTCACCTTCTATATACTCATTATGGATAAAACGGTTATGTCACACACAAAACCCACACGCAGGGATGCCAGATTTGAAGACATGTCTTCAATTTAAAGACATTTGAATCTCTGTGAAGACATTTATTTCATGAAGACATTGTGAAGACTTTTCAAAATATTTGAAGACTAATCTTCCTATTTAAAGGTACTTGGAAGACAATCAATGAGCTAGTGATGAACTTAATTTTAAAATTTAAAAATCACTTAAATAAAGGAGAAAAAAAACAAACAATAAGCCAGTGAATAGAAAATATAATTTGATCACTAACTTTTAAATTATGCGACTTCTATATGCAGAGAATATAAATATTACAAAAGTTATAGGGGAACGGTTCGCCACTTCATCTCATAGCTCCTATTTCAATCACATCAAAAACAAAGCAATGGAAAGGAAATTGGTTTGTTTATTATTTTTGTGATTTTTTTCAGCAGTGAGCACGCATGTTGACAAAAAGAAGCGACGAATTTGGCGCCGTATTTCTTTGTTTAGCGATGAGATGGATATATGTACAGTGAGATGGATATCGGAACATTTCCCCTACATAATAAGAAAAAAATCTAAAAATGGCTAAAAATCTTAAGCGCCAAAGCACATTTATACTAGCCGGTTGATAAGGTTGATAACTGCAACTCATTTTAGACGTCAAACGTGCTTTTTTAGTTGTGTGCGGGTTCAAAATTTGCGATTGCAGCATTTGTTTAAATTTTCCTAGGTAGCGGTGGTATTTTCGATGTGTCTCTTTTAAAAAAAATATTTCTATCATTGCATCAGAACGCAATGAACGATCTAATTTAATCTAAACGGCAAAAAAGACAGAATTCTACGATGACTTGATTAAATCTATTCAACTGTTGCGCTAGAACCTTTTTTTTATTTTCTTCATAATTCATCTGATCTTTTCGGCACAGAGAAACAGACGTCTCACTTAGAACAAAATGCAATCAAAATCATCGTCACGGAAGCATTGCCTTCCAATGCTAAAATCACTGAGTGTGGCCAAGCCGCAACCAAATGGCGGTGGTGCCCAAAAGTCGACACTAGCAAAATCGATCGAAGCGCCATAGGGGGCCGATCAAACACCCACAAAAAAAATTATCAACCGTTAAAAAGGTGAACGATGGAACGATGAGTAACACGTCTGTTTCTCTGTGTAATCGGTATTTCCAGAATACCCGTCGATAATGAGAATAGATTTTGAAGAACTCTTCGAATTTTCTGTGGGTTTTAGAAATAATTTTTAGTGAAAATTTGTTTTAAAAAATAATTTCCCGTGAAATAAGGAGAATTTCCCATTAAAATTCTGGGGAATTTCTCGTAAAAATTCAAGAGAATTTAAATTGAAAATTCTTTTCAAATTATCTTGGAAATTTATAATAATTTCCGTATGAGCAAATAAAGGAATTATTCCAAAAGTTAAACGGGAGATTCATCTCAATTTCCACAAGATTTTTTCTAAGCTCTTGCGAGGATATCATCTGAACTCCCACAATGAATTCTTTTTTATTTCCACAAGAAATTTGTCTAAATTTTCGTGGGATGTATTTGAAATTTTAGGGATGTCTCTTCGGATTTTCCATGTGTTGTATTGTAACGATATTTTTGCACTTGCATCCTTTTGCTGGCGTTTTGGCCCACGCTCCCCTCACCATAGATGCATAAAGTGAAACAAAGAAATCATAAATGTATTCAGTTGACACCCAATCGGTTACCAATAAACATCGGTTTTATTGACGGGAAATAATATCTTTTTCTTTCTGCAACTCCGTTTCGGTTATCCCCCGGTCTCGTTGGACATTCCACTGTGCCTGTTCTGTCGTAGTTATATCGGCAGATTCCAACACCATGTACCACGATTTAACAGAAAGTTCTAAATTTCAACGGGAAATTATTTTCAATTTTCTCAGTAAATTTTCTTAAGTTTCCAAGATCGAAAATTCTTACGAATGTCGACAAGAAATTGAAATTGTTCTGGTGTTGAATGGCTATTTCTCACAATTGCCAAGGTAAATTTGATTTGATGAAAAAAATCAGAGAAATTTCATAAACAAATCCGCCAGAGTTTTTTTTTAAGAATCAGTAGAAAGTTCAGGAGACACTCGTTACACTTTCTCGATGAATTCTTCCTTAAATTCCTTAGGTATATTTTCTAGAAATATGTTTGGCAACTCTTCCAGATTTTTATCTGGGAATCCTTCTAAGTATTTCTCCAGTAAAGCCCTATCTGGAATTCTTTCTGAAATTCCTCCAGGAATTCGTTCGCAAATTCCTTCAGAGATTTTTCAGAAAATTTCACCAGAAATTCGTTTAGAAATATTTCTAGGAGCTCCTCCATAAGTTCGTCCAGAAATTTCTCCGTAGAATCCTCGAAGAATTGTTTCTTTCACGACTTCCGCCACCAATTCTTCCAGAAATGCCTCTCGAAACTACTGCAGGCATTCGTTCGGAAATTCTTCCAAAAATCCCCTTGGAAGTTTCTCCAGGAATTCCTCTTGATGATTCTCCAAGAATGTTGCCGAAAGATTCTCCAATAATACCTCTGAAATTATACTCCGGAATTTCTCTGTTATTTCCTCCAGGAATTCTTTCGGAAATTCCTGCAACAATACCTCAGGAAGTTCCTCCGGAAGTTTCTTCAAAAATTTCTTCAGGAGCTCTACTGCAAATCCTTTCAGTAATTGCTCAGGAAAATCCTTCAGGAATTCCTCAGAAAAATCCTTCACGAATTCTTCGGGAAAATCCTTCAGTAATTCCTACAGAAAATCCCTACGGAATTCCTCCTGAAGATTCTCCTGCAATTCCTCCGCAAGTTCCATGTTAATGGAACTAGCATATCACCCGGAAGTTCCTTTAGAAGTTTATCCGGAAGTTCTTTCAGAAAATCCTTTAGATGTTCCAAAAGCAATTCCTCCGTACCTTTCAGGATTTTCTTTAGGAATTCTTCCGAAAAATCCATCAGGAATTTATCCTGAAGTTTCTTCACAAATTCTTCCAAAAATTTCTTCAGAAAATCTGGAAGTTTCTTCAGGTATTTCACGGTAAATTCTTTCGAATCCTTTCAGGGAATTCTTAAAAAAGAAACTCAGAAGAATTCCACATGGAAATCCAGTTAAAAAAATCCGCCCTTACTCGTGAAGATTTGAAGGAATATTCTCTTGAATTCTAACAATTTGAGTGTTAAAAAATAAATGCTACAAAAAACAAGAAGATGCTTGAAATAACAAACTTGTTGGATTTTGGAATTTCTCACTGATAATCGTAATTTTGATATTGAAGACATTTGAAGACATTTTTATTCGACTGTGAAGACATTTGAAAATATTCCCTGGCATCCCTGCCCACACGACACAGGGCCGGCTGTTTGAGTTACAAATTTCAACCACACGCAGTCTAGCTCATTGGTTCAGTCATTGAGTGAGTTGCACATCGCCTTCGCCTGTCGTCAGTGTATCACCGTATGAAGACTTTTCTTTATAAAATTTCCAGTGTTCTAAAGTTTTACTGAAAAGTGACTAAAAAGAAAGTTACCTAATAATTAATTTAATCGGAAGTGCGTAGATTGTACTCCTGTTGATATACTTCTTACCGTTGAGACTAATATGTCAGTAATAGAGACTGATGTTTTGTGTTGTTCTGAATCCCCAATCTTCGTTAGTTGTTGCCGATACAATCTCCGGAACAGAGGTAGGTAAATAATTGTAAACCCATACAGTAGAAGTCGAATATTGCGAAACATTACAATTTACATTAAAAAAGGCAATCTAAAGCAAATGAAATTTATAGAACATATCTGAAACATTTTTGTATAACACTCGAGAAGGGATACGCTAATTCCTGTTATCTTATGGCTCTACATTCCAACTGCAATTTGACCGCCTTTTCAACTTTTTTTTTCCATTGCAACCAGTTATAGATCTATTGTAGCATTCCGCGTATTTTTAGTGTAAGTACATGTTCAATTACTCCATTACTGGAAGCTTTTCTATGCCCGCCACTTCGTATCTTGCCAAGAATGTTTCAGACCTGAAAACCCCGGAACTCATCATCTCCGGATTAGCAATCATATGCCTTTCTTGCAAAGCTAACTAGAGACTCCCGCAAAGCTTACTAGAGATTGACGAGAATGACTAAACTATCAGTCTGTCTGATATCTATGTCGCACGGCAAAGGCACCAAAACCGCTAGGTAGATTAATCAGTGTTTTTTTCTTGTGGTCGACTCCAAAATGAATTCTATGCATTTTTAGCAATCTACGCTGAACAAGGTTCAATTGTTTTTTTCAACGCAAGATTTACCAATAGAGTATATAAAACAATTTTTTTTTCACTTTATATACAAGAATGTTTCAGCTAGACAACATTTTCATTATAATGGCAATTGCGTTTTGTGTCCCATCAATTCTGTATAACCTTGTATAACTACATGACGTACATTTCTTAGGTTCTACAACGTTTACGGTACTAACCGAGCCGGAATGTCCCATCTGTCTGACAGAGCTTTTCGACAAACCCGTGATCGTGAATTGTGGTCACACCTTCTGCGAAAAGTGCATTCGTGAAACGATGGTTAAGTACAAGAACTGTCCCTTGTGTAACCAGGTGCTTATTGCATCACTTTTCCTCAGCGATAAAAGGTTCACTCAACAATTGATCAACAAGAAGCAGACTGAGAGTCTTATCCAGATTAATAGTCAGATCGGAAAGAACGTGGGAAACAAATGCTTGGAAAGTGTCAAGTCGCAACGAAAGTCGTCGACAATCAGTAAGAAAAGTCCGTATCTAACCTGAGAAAGTCTAACAAAACTAAATGACTGTCTTTCATCTGATAAATGCAGCTATGTAGAGAAAATTGCGGATTTCGCTTTAGCGTGAATATCTGATTCATATTTATTTTTGTTATTTGTCTATTAATGAACACTGCAATATCTATAATAATGCTGTGAACATTAATCAA
Source organism: Armigeres subalbatus (assembly GCF_024139115.2). Classification (NCBI taxonomy): domain Eukaryota; kingdom Metazoa; phylum Arthropoda; class Insecta; order Diptera; family Culicidae; genus Armigeres; species Armigeres subalbatus. The sequence continues at coordinate 142,358,556 of NC_085140.1, forward strand.
AGCTGCAATTCTGCAATATTTGATATGTGTTATGTACTTACCAAGAAAGAAAGTGCTACCTTTCTCCCTTTCCATCTATACTACTCACGCAGTTTTATTATAATTAATCATTAAAAATAAATGCCAATAAATTTATGTGTGTCCTGGTTTTAGCTTCTTCAATGATTAAGAAAAAATCTTTATCACAAGTCGAATATGTCATATTTGAAAGTATGTTTCTTTTGTGGTATTTGTACCTACTGATCCCGTTACCATTTATGCCTTAGTTGTACTGAGGACACAGAGTGATTCCAGTGTGGTACGTAACAGTGCCAACAACTGTCAAAATGCATATAGAAAAACCCAGATTAATCCACCTAGTGTTGGTGGTCCTATTCTTGCGCATTACAATAATGACAAAAACACATAAGAGTGGTTAAAATAGCACTTTAGGGGGCTAGGTTTAACTATTTCCATCAATTTATGTCTATTTGCGGTCATTTGAATGCTAGAGATCAGAGCAAGCTGTGCAAGAATACGAACGTGAAAACGTTTGCTCCCGTCAAAAGTGCTGCATAAATTGAAAGCACGAAAAAATAAGCTAAAATGAGGATCTTGAAATGAACCGGATTTATTTTGAAGTTAGCAGCTGGACGAAGTTTGCTTTACATTAGCCCCGCCCAAGGACCCAGTTCTGGAGAATTTTACGCAACAGATGCTCGTCGAACTGGATAAAACTACTACCAACCGCCGTCTATTACAGGAATGAAGAGTTATGGAGGTACCATAGTGGGATTCCGCGATGTAAACTGGTAAATAGTCCGGGTGTACCCAGCACTTTCCAATGAAGCCAAATCAAAGCGAACGCCCTGATGCCCACTACAACAGTGAACGTCCTGTACAAGTCTTCAACAACTCTCCCGGGGAAAGTAAAGACGACAGCTACTATGCAAGTAAGATCCATCTAATTTTTCTTTTAGAATGATTTTTTTACATAGCGAAATGTGATTTACATGAATTTAAAAAAATATTTTGATATTCATTGTGCTTATATGACATTGTTCATTGAGACAGAGTGTAACTAATATAATTGATGCTCATGTTGACGGGCTTGATTGTTAAGAAAGCTTGGATTTCGAGGAAAAAAGCGGCTTTAAAAGCGGTAACAAATACGCGTACGCATATAATTCGTGGTTTTATAAGAGCAATAATCCATATTTAAAATATTCTACCGTTCGAACGATGTCGAGAACTTTTTGCCTTTCTCGTACAACAAAGTTGTACCAGAAGGCTATAATTTCACTCCAAAAGCCAAATTTTGATAGAAGGCTCGGAGACCCATAGTGTTATATACCAATCGACTCAGCTCGAAAAACTGAGCACATGTCTGACTGTGTGTGTGTGTGTATGTGTAGCCCCGGGAATTTTTTATTGTTAAACACGTTTCATATAGAAGGACTTGACCGATTCGAGTGCAACTAGTTTCATTCGACGGAGAAACTTTTCTAGTTGGACACTATTGTTTTTGTTTGCTAATAACTCATTCGATTTGAATAATATTTCTATTTTCTTTTAACAAATACGCTGTTTACATGCACACTTTAAGTCATTAATCAATTTAGCCATGACGCAATCCATTACTCTCATAATAATTGCTTAAAAATTACTCAATTATTGAGTAATTTATAAGCAGCGTGATAGAGTTGCATTAAATATTTTAACCGCCAAGATGTAGGCAATTAGCACAGCATTTACAACATTAATTCGAATCCAACATATCGAATCGAGAAAGGCATAATCACCACTTGGGGATAAATTTGGGTTTTTATCTATCCAATCAGAAAACCCCAACAAAAACTTATTGTAGTGCTGTATGAGGTTTCAAAAGAACAACCATATCCGCTATAATGTTTCTGGTGGTTTAGCATCGATTTGATTTTAAATATTCAGTTCATTCTACCTGTTCTGCATATTGTAAAATTGCATATATCAAATTGTTCAAAATCATAATATTCATCATTTTCATATCAGTCGTTTTATTTATTATATTTAAACTACAAAATTATATTCCAAATATTAAAATAATATTTTCGATAAGAGTTACCTGCACTATTACGAATAAGGACACCCGTTATGATGATGACGAGATGTAAGTAATCAAAATTGAAATTCTTCTTCTTCTCAAGCTTCTCAATTTGGAAACAGGAACAAAGTATCAAATGAGTATCAAATGAACCGTGGTTGCCAGTAAAAGTGGTACAATTACAGTTGTACTCACTAAAATTAGCTAATAAAAAAATTAAAAAGATAAATTCAGGTGTTTGCAACAGAATTTTACACTATTCTGATTTTCATAATGGTTCACTACCGTTTAGAATAATATTAAAATTTATACATGTACCACTTTTACCGACAACGATTTTCGGTTTATGTTGCGTTTTGTTCCCATTAATAGTGGGCAGTATTACATATGCATTTTGTTGCAATAAACTTGAAATGTGTGAAAAAACTTTCTCACTAAAGAGGCACAGCACTAATTACATGTTGGTATGGTTGAGTTGCATTGTCAATTTGAATTTATTAGTTGAAGTTTTCTGGAAAATGCGTCTCCTGTAACTCAATGTGACATGTACCACTTTTGCTGGCACCGTTCTTAACCGTTCTAAAAATAAACGCAAATAATGTTATGTAATTTGATTGGAAGGGGCTTAAAGTTACGACTAAGTACTTTTCCTCATAGCTGTAATAAATGTCTCATGCTCCAAACAAACCATCCCATGTACAGCGTATTTTTTGTTAGTTTTTGGGTTACACTATTGAAGGAGATGCTTTCTATTCGTTTACGATACCATCTTCCCCTCCCCTTGGAACCTTTAATAGAATTGAAGGCAGCATGTAAAATTGACTGTGCTGTTGGATGACACCACATGCAGAATAAGACTTGAGTCAGGATGGTTGTTAACATACATACATATTATTTCAATATGGGGGTTCCAAAACAATTTTGAATTTAATTTTATTTTAATTTATTATTATACATTAGTCGGCCCAGCAGACATATTAGTCATGTACTGTGAAAGTGATCTAAACCAACAACTTTCATGGAAAAAGAAGTGATCTTCATTCATTGAAGCTGTTGGTTTCAGGCACTGTTAGAATTATTGTCATATCAAAAAAGTTGCATAGATGTTAAATTCAATAAGGTTTATCCGCCATCTCATCACTTAGTAATTTCACTATAGCTCGGTAGGCACTTAGGCACATGCGGCTCAGTATCCATTTGGAGCTTCAATAGATATGAACTGAGAAGGATTCGGCATGGTTAATTTTTTTTTTGTTGAAACAACTTGAACCTGACCACCGTAACAATGTTTTCCTGGATTTCCGAAATTAAATCATATCATTCTTCTAGACCTGTAATCACTGTAATGTAGTTTTTTGCTTACATTGAAAAACATTTTGAATCATGTTTCTGTGATTTCATTTAAACTTGGCGTGTCCTTCATTTTAGTTCTATTTTTAACATTTTCGTGCATTTAACCGAATGGTTCCAGTAGAACCAAGAAGTTTGTAGGAGTCCTTAACTTCGCATGCGCACAAAGATCCTGCAGATCGCCGTTATCATCGTTACCTATCACCATACCTAGTTTCAGAATCGGACGAGGAATTAATTCTCGCTTAACTTTTCAAGGGGACCTAGGTGACATTTTTTCATGAATTAGTTTGAATACTGCAATCAATAGCATTCATGTTGTTCTGTTGATTGCGCTATTTAAATTAATTCATGAAAGGAGTGTTACTTGGGTCCTTGGTTAAGCGAGAATTAAAGTTTCTTCTGCGTAGTTTTTCGTCAGTTTTCTTCGACTAGTGCACCGCCGAAGTATCAATGCAATTTTCTGGTCGATGGAGAATGTTTCGTAGTTTGTGGTGAAAACCATCTTTGAATAATTCCTCTTTTCTCTTGAATGAACCTGCGAGATAAAGGAAAATCGGCTTTCTTGATGATTTTTTCTTCCGTTCCTTCATTTTCACTACTCATTCACTATCCGCGAAAATTTGTGGTAAGCAATTTTAATAAATTGTGTTCTGACGGGAAAAATTAAAAAACGCTTCCAAGCACGGAAAATGTGGAGATGTTGTAAGTAAAAATTTGGTATAATTTTCAGCATTCGATTGATTAGTTAACTATGTAGAGTGGATTTTTGATACTACGAGAATTCATATATTCCTATGTTTATTTTCATCGTTATGTTATTTGTCCATATAGCTATATTTCATTTGTCTCTTTTAAATGTATAAAAAGTATGTTTGTTCATTTGAAATTTTTTTATGATAATCTATTTTTTTATACATCTGCTCATGTTATTATGTGTGATACTGCTCTCCGTCTTTTTATTTCATCTTTTCAGAAATCAAGAAGACTATTTTTCGATCCTTGAGCCAGAATGAAGCATATTCCCCGAATTAAACCAGGAACTATTGGTTTTCCATCTCTGACGACAGCATAAATCTAAAACTAGCTGTTGTTGAAGAAAGGTCATCCAGGACAAACGAATTGAAACTTGGTGAGAGAATTCCATCATATATTTTTACCAAATTATATTGCAACTATATGATTATAAACTTAAAAAAAAGCCATCAGGGCACCTGATTGAAGGATTTGGATGGGAAGATTGGAATCGCCAACTTCCTATTGTTAACATCTCGTGGATAAAGGGCGGGCTCTTCTCCCCATCTATTGGGTCAATCTGGGAAACGAGGGCTAGATTAAATTATTGTATGTAAGAACTTTCTCCTGGAAGGAAATTCTCTATTCATCCCGTGGATTCGCATAAGTGTCTCTGCTTATGGAACCACCAACCCATTTTTGGCCCTTCACACAGGAGTTTGATGAAATACAAACAATAGTATAATCATGATCAAATCGTTTGTCAGATATGGCCAGTGCTATCGGCAGGTGCCTTGCTACAATAGATGGTAGTATCATCATCATCATCATCATTTGCGGTCATTTGAATGCTTTGCTGCATGGTCACTGGCAATCAACGTGGGTTCATTAGTGGTGGTCGGGCAGCAGGGACTACGTCCAAGGGATTGGCGCCTCTCCAGGTTGTGGTGCCTGCCTAGGATGTGGTGGGGTTTGACAGAGGGCTCTGTTTAACTTCTATAAAAAGCTGCATGTATCCGCAAGTAGGCTCCGCCAAAGCAACCGTGTGTCGCTCAAAGCGTGCAAGCCCTAGTCCTGGTTTTAAATGGGACGCTAAACAGACCTGACAAGACGGCCCTCCGACGAGACAGGAGGTTTGCGCAGGCCCAATTAGCCGCCTATAAAAACAACCATTACGAACGACATAGAAGATAATACGACTCAATACAATAGGCGATGAATATAGGATCACGATTGGAAGCTTGGAACATGGAACTTCAAGTCGCTAGGCTTCGCAGGTTGCGACAGGAATTACATGCCCGCAACTTCGACGGCGTAGCGCTGCAGGAAATCTGCTGGACATGACAGAAAGTGTGGAAAAGCGGGCATCGAGCGGCTACCTTCTACCACAGCTGTGGCATCACCAACGAGCAGGGAACCGGCTTTATAGTGCTGGGCAAGATGCGCCAACGCTTGACTGGGTGGCAGCCAATCAACGCAAGGATGTGCAAGCTGAGGATAAAAGGCCTTTTCTTCAACCATAGCATCATCAACGTGCACTGCTCACACGAAGGGAGACCCGACGACGAGAAAGAAGCGTTCTACGCACAGCTGAAGCAGATATACGATGGATGCTCACTGCGGGATGTTGAAATCGTCATCGGCGACATGAGCGCTCAGGTAGGAATGGAGGAAATGTATAGATCGGTCATCGGACCGGATAGCCTGCATACCGCATCGAACGACAACGGCCAACGATGCATAAACTTTGCAGCCTCCCGCGGAATGGTAGTCCGAAGCACTTTCTTCCCCGCAAGGCCACATGGAAATAACCTAATCAAGAAACGGAAAACCAAATCGACCACGTTCTAATCCACGGTAAATTCTTTTCCGACATCACGAACGTACGCACTTACCGCAGTGCAAATATTGAATCCGACCACTACCTCGTTGCAGTATGTCTGCGCTCAAAACTCTCGACGGTGTACAACACGCGTCGGAGTCGTCCGCCGCAGCTAAACGTTGGGCGGCTACAAGACGGTAGACTAGCCCAAGGATACGCGCAGCAGCTGGAAGTGGCACTACCAACGGAAGAGCAGCTAGGCGCGTCTCTTGAAGATGGCTGGAGAGATATTCGATCCGCCATTAGAAGCACCGCAGCCGCTGCACTTGGCACGGTGGCCCCGAATCAGAGAAACGACTGGTATGACGGCGAGTGTGAGCAGTTAGTGGAAGATACGAATGCAGCATGGACGAGATTGTTGCAACACCGCACGAGGGCGAACGAGGCACGATACAAACGGGCGTGGAACACACAAAACTCGATTTTTCGGAGGAAAAAGCACCAGCAGGAAGATCGAGACCGTGAAGAGACGGAGCAACTGTACCGCGCTAATAACGCACGAAAGCTCTATGAGAAGTTAAACCGTTCACGTAAGGGCCACGTACCACAGCCCGATATGTGTAAGGACATAAACGGGAACCTTCTTACGAACGAGCATGAGGTGATCCAAAGGTGGCGGCAGCACTACGAGCACCTGAATGGCGATGTGGCAGACAACGGTGGCCCTAGGAGCACGCGCAGGACATACGACTTCCGGCTCTGAATCTCCAGGAAATCCAGGAGGAGATCGGCCGGCTGAAAAACAATAAAGCCCCTGGAGTTGACCTTTGCAGAAATGCCGCGAATACAACGTGCCCACACATCTTCTATTTATCGACTTCAAAGCCGCATATCCATATGATACAATCGATCGGGACCAGCTATGGCAGCTAATGCACGAAAACGGATTTCCGGATAAACTGATAAGGTTGACCAAGGCAACGATGGATCGGGTGATGTGCGTAGTTCGAGTTTCAGGGGCATTCTCAAGTCCCTTCGAAACGCGCAGAGGGGCACGGCAAGGTGATGGTCTTTCGTGTCTGCTATTCAACATCGCTTTGGAGGGAGTAATACGAAGGGCAGGGATTAACACGAGTGGTACGATTTTCACGAAGTTCGTCCAGTTATTTGGTTTCGCCGACGATATTGATATTGTGGCACGTAACTTTGAGAAGATGGAGGAATCCTACATCAGACTGAAAAGCGAAGCTAAACGGATTGGACTAGTCATTAACACGTCGAAGACGAAGTACATGATATGAAGAGGCTCAAGAAAGGACAACGTAAGCCACCCACCACGAGTTTGTATTGGTGGTGACGAAATCGAGGTGGTTGAAGAATTCGTGTACTTGGGCACACTGTTGACCTCCGATAACGATACCCGCAGAGAAATTCGGAGACGCATCATGGCAGAAAATCGTACGTAGGTACGTACTTTGAACTCCGCAAAACGCTCCGATCGAATAGAGTTCGCCGCCGTACCAAACTGACTATCTTCAAAACGCTTATTAGACCGGTAGTTCTCTACGGACACGAGACCTGGACGATGCTCGTGTAGGACCAACGCGCACTGGGAGTTTTCGAAAGGAAAGTGCTGCGTACCATCAATGGTGGGGTACAGATCATGGCGGACGGTACGTGGAGGAGACGAATGAACCACGAGTTGCATCAGGTGTTGGGAGAACCAGCCATCGTTCACACCGTGAAAATCGGAAGAGTACGGTGAGCCGGGCACGTAGCCAGAATGTCGGACAGTAATTCGGTGAAAATGGTTCTCGACAACGATCCGACGGGAACAAGGAGGCGAGGTGCACAGCGGGCAAGGTGAATCGATGAAGTGGAGGACGATTTGCGGAACCTCCGCAGACTGCACAGGCCACAGGCCGATTCGATCAATATATCCAAAAATACACAATTCAGCTCCTAATAAATCAGCCGAAAACTATATAAAAGTTCATTTAATCATCATACAATGTTCTGTGAAATTGTTCTGTAGCATACCTACTGCCGTTTTTGCAATTCTGTGGTCAATCGAGCAATCAGAACCAATTTCCAGATCGAATGAGTGACGGAGGTGTATTTTCCTATATATTTGGGCTGATATCCTCATACAAACTTCAAATCATAGCAATTCAGCTGAAATTTTCAGAGATTGATTCTCTCACTCAAAGACACAATTCTGGGGGGTGCCCATGGAATTCGACAACATTTTTTTCTCCCCATACTAAGCTGGGCCAGTCTAATGGGAATTTAAAATATTGGAAATTTCTTCGACTTATGGCAGCATGTTCAAAATTCTCCTACTAGGGAGTCAACTATTTTGGTTACCTTACTATACATGGGCATCATTGCATTCTTCCAAATTCTAATAATACAAGTAGCAGGATTTGAATTTTCAATAACCTAAGGTGTTAAATTATTTACAATCTTGATATCGAAGTATACAGCCATTATCGCGCTTTGTCAGGGTGACAATAAAATATGCATAAACTCAGCATGCTGGCTAGTATAGCCACCAGTGGTGTTACTCTCGAAAGATATCCATTTCCAGCCCCGGCTAGATTTCCGGCTATCACACCTCGTGCTTCGTCATCTGTCAAGTAAGAGAGTTCATTAGCCAACTAATTTAGGATGGATTTGAGCAACTTACCGTCCAAAATTTGAACGATGGTACTGGCAGCGCCATATAATTCCGGAGCGCACGTGTAATTGCCAGAGTCGTCAAAGTCGACGTTTCGTATCACGTGGTAGGATGTGATACTGTTCAAATGCGTTTTATCTCTCTTGCGCAACGAGTCGTAGGAAACGATCTGAAAAGAAGATTTTTTTTCCCAAATTTGAATTTTGAATTACATATATTTTAAGATTTTTAGTTGGTTTCGTTACATCATTCTGGTGATACCATATAACATGATTCGGCCGACGATCGTAGTTGTGATTTATGATGCACGTTAGGTTAAGATTTTCACCTTTGTATGCATATATCATAGTTCCTTCCACGATTTGCGTAGTTGCTGTTAAATATATGTAATCTAAAATAGATAATAATCAAAATTAGTATGCTGATCATGAGTTACTGAAATCACAAAATGATCATGAGTTAATGAAACAAAAAAAAAATACTGAAAATCACCTATTAATTACGTAGCACAATAATTGACAATTTTCATACCCACCCCCCTCCCCTCCCCTTTGTAGCACATTTTGCATGAAGTATCTGAAAATCGTGTATGGATTATAACACTTTAGCCATATTTCCTTTTCTCCTCTAAGCGCTACGTAATAAATGAACGCTCCATGAACTCATATTTAATCGACTGACCATTACCTAAAAAGCGGGAATAGGAGTTTTCTTTCTTTTTTTCACAAGAGCATTTTACACCATATTCCGAACACATGCGTTTGATACCATCATCAGATAACGAGATTTATCAAAGTTCACATGTCATGTTTACACTGGATTCTGTTTTTACACGATTTACACTTTCTCAATGTTGCACCCATCCATAATGTTTAACGCATATTAATTACCTTGTGATTTTTCTTTGAGTTGTTCAGGATTTTTTGAAACATCTTGCAAAGATTTTGGTAGCAAATTGGAAGCCACACGATCAAAAATACGAGCGAAAAAAAACAACGTGTAAAAACAGAATCCTATGTATTTAATATTAGCTGACCCGGCGAACTTTGTCTCGTCAAAAATTGGTTCTCAGGATGACTTTATTTTTTTTACAGTTTTGTGATAACATGTTTCCTATTAGTTAAGTACGCAAACAAAAATGAATTATTGGCAGTGACTGATTTTCTACCCACCGCTTCCGCATCCAGGCATTATCGTATATGCGCAAATAGCCAGCATGAGTTAACCGCCAGAAATTTGTATGGCGAAAGACATTCAACGCTGTTTTTTCTCAAAATTAGGCCGATAAAAATATTAAATTTATTTTATGTCACCTCCCCCCCTTTCAATTTTCCAAAGATATTGAGGGGGCGAAAAAAAATTGTAGGTACGAAATATACCATTAATAGACCATACATTAGTCACCAAGAGTATTTCAAATGAAAATAACAGCATATATATCTATCGGCATAAATATTCTATATCCTATCAGGTCACGCATATTAAGGGGACTCTTGTTTACAGATTCCGTATAAAGCTCCCTTGCAATATGTGGCCTACCCATTTCCACCTATGGTCTCGAACATCTACATAATGTTATCGGTATTTGATGGCTTTTATGTTGCTCGGCATACCAAATCCAGCTGAATGGTCGTCCGAATTATAAATTTTAAACATCATCTGCGTTAGCTTTGCCTATATACTCAACACGTTTCAAGATCGAGAGGTACACTCGAACTTTGATGCGTGGATCAATCCGATTGGGTTTCCAAATATTTTGATAACTCGCAAAGTTATCCCTAGCTCGTGGTTCCACGTCGATACCAATTTCGTTATCTGCTGATATCAGACTGTCAAGATATTTAAATCCTCCGATCGTCCGGCTACTGCAAAGCTGTTCCTGTTGACACTCAACCACCTGGTCCTGCTGACTTCGATGGTGATTGGTGAGACGCCGCAAAACAGCAAACGGTCAGGCCCTTGAGCCCACTTAGCATAAACGAGCGTCATAGTACTAAAGCCTGTCCACGTTAAATTTCAAACACCCATCTCATCAGGCAATTTTTGAAAATTTTCACAAACCACTGACACGATCAATTTACATAACAGCTGAATCTGTCTGCTTTATGTGCTGCTCTCGGATGTTTTGAACACGCTCAAATTGATAAAAATGGCGACAAATCAATTGGACAGTACCTAAGTGTCCGAAATTTAACGTGGGCAGGCTTTAATATAGCGTTTCGTGATCATTAGCCAATACTTCAAATTGTATGCCTCGGATGGGTGGTTTTTGAAGAACACTAGCTGAGACTTGAAGACGCTGTTCGAAGTTCTCGAACCAACACTTCACCTGTCGAAGTCAAAGAGCAACTGAGGCAATAATCTCCGGTTGCTGCAGGCATCCTTTCTTCATCGGTCACCCATGCCCGCCTGTCCTGTTTGCAGTAGCACCCGACTCCCACTTACAGGAATACATACCGTTGAAGGAATCTACTTTATTTCTCTGATTCTTCACTTTCCTCACCGTTTACCTCTCTGCGCTCCTCGATCTTCCATCGGGTTACATCTGTAATACATTCTTTTCGCTGAGTGAGCAGCGCACCCAAGTTTTTCTAGCCGATTTCGATAAAAGCATTCTTCATTTCCGACTTATTTTCTACGCTGCCACCTTCCAGAACATCCACTACCCGAGTTCTAAGATTTTCAACGAACGATTTCGTCACAGCTGAATCTTTTGGACAGTCTATTTTGATTTGTCGCCCGAGCCTCTCCAGACATCGCTGAATCCGAGCAATGCGTTGTCGCCAATTAGAAGATGATAGTCAAAAGCGATGTCAGTGCTGCGTTTATTACGGACTCAAGAAGGCATGATGTCCGTTTTCAGCTGATCCATTTCCAGAGGAACCAAATACTAGTCCTGCCAACTATAACCGGGTTTGGGAAGTAAGTCAAATGGTTCTGCCTGCAGACATGATAAGCGGGCGCAGGAGGGCTCCCCGGCCGACGATGGTAGGAAATCCGCAACAACCGGCGATATTAATTTCCTCTTCGATATTTCACGACGCCTGAATGGAGCAAGGACAAATTCGTGGATGAAAGATAAAGACGCGACTTATCGGTCACTCATCGATCCAGCTGATCAGCTGAAACGTTGTATCGACAACTTACAACAACTTCTTCAAGTTTTGAAAACCTCTCCCAATTCAGATATAGAGAAAGGTTGACAATCCTCCGACGGCCGCAGGTAGGATTCCGCCTCGGACGATCATGTGAGAACTATTCTGTCACGCTTTGCATAATGCTGGAGCAGGTCATTTAATTTCAAGTCCCTCCAGTCCCTCGAGTCTCTCCATTTGGTACTGACTGACCACGGAATCGTGAGTGAGTACAAAGGTGCATGTATTATACTTCTGTTGCTAATTCCCATCGTAGTCGATCAAATCATGGACCGCTCTAGCAGTATACCTCCATAGAGCAATCGAACGAGATGATGATACTGCTCTACTAACGCCACAACGCTCTACCAGGTAGAGTAAACTGAATGACCTGGTCGTATGCTCCCACTCAACTAACTCCAACTCCACGGTAGCCGGGCAAACAGTGGAGAAGGTCGAAACCAAAGCCAGCCAACGTCGGACGGCGGATCAAGATCAACATAGAACATGGAAATCCAACCTGTCCTGGCAATGCACGTCCGCCATCTGCACCCCACCATAGATGGTACGCAGCACTTTCCTTTCGAAAACTCCCAGTGCGCGTTGGTTCTCCACGAGCATCGTCCAGGTCTCGTGTCTGTAGAGAACTACCGGTCTAATAAGCGTTTTGTAGATAGTTGGTTTGGTACGGCGGCGAACTCTATTCGATCGAAGCGTTTTGCGGAGTCCAAAGTACGTACGATTTCCTGACATGATGCGTCTCCGAATTTCTCTGCTGGTATCGTTATGGGCGGTCACCTAAGTACACGAATTCTCCAACCACCTCGATTTCGTCACCACCGATAGAAACTCGTGGTGGGTGGCTTACATTGACCTCTCTTGATCCTCTTCCTATCATATACTTCGTCTTCGACGTGTTGATGACGAGTCCAATCCGTTTAGCTTCGCTTTTCAGTCTGATGTAGGCTTCCTCAATTTTCTCAAAGTTACGTGCCATGATATCAATGTCGTCGGCGAAACCAAATAACTGGACGGACTTCGTGAAAATCGTACCACTCGTGTCAATCCCTGCCCTCCGTATTACTCCCTCCAAAGCGATGCTGAATAGCAGACACGAAAGACCATCACCTTGCCGTAACCCTCTGCGCGCTTCGAAGGGACTCGAGAATGCCCCTGAAACGAACTACGCACATCACCCGATCCATCGTCGCCTTGGTGGGTTCACAACTGGATCCCGAATACTGAGCGTCATCGACGCTCCAATATCAACGGCAACTCCACAGTGTGAATGGGCGTATGCCGGCCACAGACAACGTAAGAGCAGAGATGAAATCTGCAAGCAAGCGCTGGAATCTAGCAGGATATCGCAGCAGAGGCAGACCCAGGATCGCCTGGCGGCAAAACCCTAACAGAGAAATGAACAATAAGTCGATTGGAATCAGACTTGGGCTCAAGCCAAGGATGTAGATCCTTAACGTTGTCCCATGTACCCTAAAAGGTGCTCAGAACACAAGAGTGGGTGGGTGAAAATTGGATCCAACTTAATGAATGCCCCATGTACATGGGTGCTGAGAAACAAAGCAATCCTAGTGCCGTATAGCTTAAAAATTGTGTAACTTTGATTAGCTTTGCAGCATACACCTGATAATACATCTCAGATCGTGTAAGGATTGCGAAGCGCCCAGGCAGCAATCGCAGTGCATGAGCCGAAATGGCCTCCTTACGACTATACAGAAATCCCCGCAGCTGATCCACGCATATTTCTTGCATGAGTAAGTTCAACGTCCATTGCATTCTCTATACGGGATTATCCGAGGCCGTATCTATGCCGCTAACAAGTAGCATGGCATTTCAATAATTTTAGGAACGTGAGCATGATATGACGTGCTTCACCGATTCTACTTCAAACTTCACCTATCTATTCCGTATAGTCCGGGAAGTCTGCAATTCCGAACCTTCATAAAACATCCATGTTCAGACAACACATCTCTGATTTCAAAAGTACACCTGACCATTGCCCCAGTACAACCAATTTGAGCTTCATACTTAACTTAAACAAAAGCTTATAATTCTAGCCGTACTTTAAAAAATGTTGGTGTTATGGCTTCAACAGTTTAGAGTCAATCAGCAAAAACTTTCCCAAAAAGAAAAACTAAAATTTCTACGGAAATAAGCTCCAGTATTTTTTAAATTATATAAAGTTTGTGCTAAGTTCATTACTGCATAAATATACACCCAGTTCTTTTTTTACACGGTTGGGTTTTTGTCGATTATGAACTTGAGCGTCAATGAGACTATGAGTTCACCCCACGAAAGAATTCACGAAAAATCAAAGAAAATTCAGGTGGTATTTCGGAAGCTGTGAAAGTTCAGCTTAACCGAGAAATTATTAAATACCAACCGTGTAAAAAAAATATTGGGTGTATTACAAATATTCATATTCTTTGATTTCTCTAAACATTTTTTGCTATCATTTTCCATTAAAATTCCAAATTTTTCATGCAATTATTCCCATTTCAGGCTTTTTTCGTTTCCTTGTTATTTTTTTTATTCCCCCCCTCGTGTTTTCTAAGAGCTGTCGGACATAAAATGAATTTAATATTTGTATCGGCCTTAGGAACTTTTCATGAAAAACTATTTGGTACCAGTTATGAAGGATGGTGTCCGCTACTGCTAAATTTCTAAAAAAAAATATTCCTCTTACCTCTATCCGAATACATCCGGTTATAAATGTCTCCGCTGTTGTAACTATTGCCACTGGAATTATTACGTTTCGCTTCTGATAGACTCGGTAGACTGGTCGGCACTGGTATGTCGTACAGAATGTCGTCTTGTCTTCGTACGAGATCGGAATCATCTGGAAATAATCGAGAAGAGTAAAATCATCCGATCAGTTTACGCGTTTGGCAAGTCATTAATGTGGCAGAGGCAATAAATCAAATCTTCCGCCATACCGCCCTAGAGACGATCAAAAAATTGGATGAAAAAGTGAAGGCTGAACGGCAAAGAGGAGAGATCGTTTACACACCAATTATTAGTCGGTTGATTTCCTAAGCAATAATTCACGCGCCGATTATTGGAACGACTCGAAGTCAAATGGGTTTCCTAAATATAAAGTGAACCGTTCAACATGTTTATGAATTAACGGTGACATCAAGACATCTATCTGTAGTGGAGGATGATGCAAACCCACCAAAGGTGTCAACGGTTATGTAAATTAACCAGTTAATAACTCCGACTACCGTATTTATAAAGCTATGAGTGTCAAAATAAACGTCGACTTGAGGGCAAACATAACGCCTCCGCATATGTTGGGCATACGGCTGAGTGCCTCCGGTATGTGTGACATTTATCTTTTCTTTCGTTGCTTTCCTCAAAGTGGTTTGGAGTCGATCCAGAATGTCTAAACTGAAATAATACATGACGTACTGCCAACCATCCAGAAGATTTTTCCACGTCTTATGAACATGTTTATATCAGGTTTGAAAAGTTTATTTTAATTCAAAATCTGTTTGCATTATAATTACTTCAATCTGTTCTGAAAAAAAAAAACCAAAATAAACCACCTAGTAGTGGTACTGCCTTTCTCGCATTTAGCCAAAACACCAATCTTTATGGGTTAGTTCACCATTCTCTTCATAACTTTCGAACACAATGACCAAGAATGAACACGAAAGCCGATTGCTCCACTCCCGTCATTTTTTTGGAACAGTGAAAGCCAATTAAGGGGCCCTCCTTAGCCTAGCGGTAAGATGCGCGGTTTTAAAGCAAGACCATGCTGAGGGTGGCTGGGTTCGATTCCCGGTACCGGTCTAGCAGCGGGGCGGCAATGTCCCAGTGGCGGATATAATGCCAATAAGAAGAAGAAGAAGAAGAAGAAGAAGAAGAAAGCAATTAAATCTATGGCGAAAAGGGGCCACAATTAATAGAGAGATGTTAGTGCAAGCTGAATTCCCTAGCAGCACAATACAGACCGATTTGGTTGCAGTAACTAATATGAATTTGATTTAAAACATCCGGTTTTAACATATCTAGATCGTAAATCATGCACATGGCCTCTACGGGCCTGTATGTGTTGTTATTAGCTTGGTATCGAGCCCAGTTGACTTGGTAGATCAATTGATCTGAACTCCAGAATGATTCGGAGAACTTAGAACATCCGGTTTGGACACATCTAGATTGTAAATCATGCGCATGGCCGCTAAGGGCCCATACAGGACGTATGTTCCGTTCCAAGCGTTATTGAACTGGTAGACCAAGGCTCTGAAATCCAGAATAGTTTGGAGAACCTAGAACATCTGTACAAATATTGTCTCCATTTATGATTCGTCATCTCTGAAATAGTATTGGGTACACTTCTGAGGAAAAACCAGCAATAAAATCGTTCGTTGCGCGATATTCAAGTGCAATTTTCGTCCATATAAAAGTAGCCAACTGACGATCCTTCCTCCGACGATTACAGGATGTAGGTGTGGCCAATCAATAATCTGAGGTCAGTTTTGGAAAATTTATGAGCTGACGATTATTTTGAGCATATAAACATGTGAATTTGACTGAGGAATGTCTAAACACCGTAAGTATGAGTTTTTTTTGGAGCTCTCCAGGAATGTCGTACAAAGTAGGTTCTGGAACATTGTTTCCCACGAAATAGTAAAAGTAAAGAAGTTTCAGACCCTCATATTGTTGTGTTCAATTTGCAATTTAAAAGTGCGATTCGGGTCATATTGACCCGAACACGTTAGGGAGGTTAAGAATCTAAGTAAATCTGTTTTAACAATTTTTTTCTAAATTTCAAGTTAACGACCCACGCTGGATATTTTGTTCCTAGTTTAAAATCACAAATAATTATGAGTAAGTATTATGAGGTAGTATTTATTTTAGCGTGTGCTTGTTGCTCGGGAATATGCCAAATACTAAACGCCTTTTTGAGCGACGTGTTAACAGGATCTCACGAATCTATCCCGTCTCGAATCGAGCAAACCTTGTAAATTAGGGGCAAGCCAGAGTAAACGCGACGTGCGATGCGACGCGACGCGACAGTGCAATTTGACAGCCTGTTGATAATGATTGTTATTCTTTTTCGTGAGTCGCGTCGCGTCGCATCGCTCGTCGCGTCTACTCTGGCTTGCCCATTACTATCGGACGAAAGTGCTGTCGTGTAGAGACGCGATATACCACTGACGGGTTCGGATTTCGCACTCGCTCACGCTACAACTTCTATGATCGTGCGATCCTGCAAAAAATGTTATCATGCAAAAAAAAAATCAAAAAAGTGACTAGAAGAAGGAGAAGTTCGAGCAGAATTATGGGGAAGTGTCATTTGGCCGAATGCCACTAGGCCGAATATACCATTTGGCCGAAAGGGTCGTTTAGCCGAAAGGGTAATTTGGTTGAAAGGGTCACTTTTTGGGTGATCCTCCGCTCTCCCCCACACCAAAAAGCTCTCAATGAGCCCCCTGGTAGTGGACACTCAGTTCTCAGCCATAAAAAATAAACGCTATCAAACAAAAAAGCTGAAACTAAATTAATTCAATATTGACTAAGAAAAATTTAATTCAAAATTAATGCAAAAAGAGAGAACAATGACTACATAAATCAAAACAAGTGCTTCTAGTGGATTAAGCATCCTTTTAAAGAAGCACAGATTGAAAGCAAATGAACAAATTATTAACATGAAATAGGAACTATAAATATTTAATCTTTAACGTTTAATGTTGGTGACGGATACAAAAAACTATAAAGAGGTTTAATAGTACTTATATTATGAGTTGGTGTAAATTACTTCTTAAGGACATAGTTGGAGGAGTACCACGATGGCAGTCAATATGGCACCGGACCTTCCACGGGTCAACCCCACACCTCCCCCACTCCTCTCCCACCAACATTCGAATGCATCGAACAGCATCGAACAAAAGTATAATAATCAAATTACTAACCTGTTCACAGCATATTTATTCACTTCCCGTGATAATAAACATGTTTCTTCAAAGAGTCCTTTGAATTTCGGCTCGAATTTTATCGCAAATCAGCAGTTTCGTGCCAATTTAATAGTCGTTCGCGATTCGGTGAGCTTATCACTGCACTTCACTTCTTCTCAAAGGGGATAGAAAAATCAAGATTTTACTCACTTCTCCGCACATGAGCAGCCCGAAATGTTGATAGAATGCAAATTAAACATCACTTTTTGATATAAGTCACTCGTTTGAACCGAAAACCTAATATAAACTGCTATTTTTGCCCGAAAAAAACGATTAAAAACTGACCGCGGAGCGAATGTAAACACCGGCAGCGGCAGCAGCAAACTAATACATAGGGTGGTTCAAAAAATGATTTTGCTTCGCCGCGCTCAGTCGATTATGATTCATAATTTGGGTGTCATCCGATGGTTTGGGTTGGTTTGAATAGAGGCTTACCGTGCACAGGTCGTTTCAGGTTTGTATGACAGTTGATATGGCGAGGTTGAATTTTACATTATTTTGATTGTGGCACTCCGTCATTGGGCGCTGGCGAAGGGGGAGACCATATGACTGGATGAAATATTCAAGAGCTTTAATTCCATAGACAGTAGAGTGGGGCGTCATGGTCATTTTTTCAAATCAATGGTTATTCGAAGCCATTCTGGGTCCTGAACAACTGTGCAGAATTTGGGACCGATTGGTTGCTTCCTCGCTTTCCGCATCGCGTTTGAAGTTTGTATGGAAATTAGTATGGGAGAACGTATATTTTTGCATTTCTACTACTAGAGGTTTCAGTTCACCGTAAGCCAAGTGGCACATTGCGTTAAAGTATAACCCAAAGGATGCCGAAAAACTTTGCTGAAGAAGGCACGTTGCTGGAACGTCCACGAAAAAAGTTATAACGCTTCGAAGATTGAGTATTCAAACCATATGCAAAAAATCGTTTATTCTGCCAGCACTGCCGAACTACGTAGACCAATAATTTAACTGAGTGTTATTTCAAACTAATTGATTTTATAGGGCTTTAGAGCTAATGGGAGCTATCCGGAATCATTTCACAATGAAAAATATCCGATAAGAAGGGGGGTTTACCCTTCGATATACATAGGTCGTCCGGTAGTGCTGGCAGAAACATTGATTTCTTGCATATGGTTTGAACAATCAATTTTCCAAACGTAATAACATTTTTTGTAGACCTTCCAGCTACGTACCTTCTTCGGCAAAGTCTTTCGGCATCTTCCAGACTATATGCTAACGTATTGAGTCACGTGATTGATGGTGAATTGAAGCCGCTAATAGCAAAAATGTAAAAAAGTACGTTTTCCCATACTAATCTCCATGTAAATTTAAAACGCGATGCGGTATGCGAGGTCGCAACCAATCGAGCCCATATTTTGCACAGTGGATTGGGGTCCCAAAACGATTCAGAAAAACCTTGATCTCACTTGATCGGACGAAGTTTGAGTTTTTCCATACAACTGCGCCCCACTCTAATAGACAGTGGACATTGAATGGTGGTTTCAATGGTTGGGAGTCGATTTTAATCGAGGTTGCGAATATTTAGCATGATAATTAAGCTTATTTTTTGCGTTACATAATCAATGGATCTTTCCTGCGGTGCGGTTTTCGTTCAGTGAAGTCTCCGGAATGTTGCTTTAAGCTCTGGATTCTCTTTTCGCACGCGTTTGGAGGGAAGGCACTGTAGCCAGTGTAATGAAAAGCTTAGTTTCTCATACTAGTTTTCAAACAAACTTGAACCGGCTAGTGTTCAACCAGTCTTTGTTCAAATCAGTTTTTGGAGGACACTCGGAGCATGGGACGGAATCGAGTAAGCGTGGTGGAGCTGGGTCGTTTTTTGAACCACCCTACTAATATTCTTTGTTTTTTATAAATACGACACCAATACTGCTACAGTATATGACAGTTTTTATTGTACCAATACTTTCAAAGCTTTGTTTTGGTACTCAACGCACCTTCACCTTAAGAGACATTTTATGTTGGATTTGAAGGTTAAACGATTGTTAATCAATCGTAAATCTCTGGGTAAATTGTTGTACTTTGCAGGACCTATAAAAGTAAACCGTTTCTGACCAAAGCTTGAATATGATGATCCCAGGATAAGGTACTATCAAAGAGGATCCCAAGGTATTTAAATGTATCTACATTTTCAATTATAACATCCCCCATCATTAATTCAGAATTGGAAATGATTTTCTAGGAGACCGAAAAATCATGTTAGGTACACCGGGGCAAGTTGGAATGCGGGGTAAGTTGAAACAGAAGCTGTAATTTAGATCTCAAATGACCGAATGCCCTGATTAATTTTTTCAACAAACTACTCTCCTAAGCCCACCTTCTGACTGCCATTCCCGGAAGATTGCAGCTACTAGAAGCAATTCCTGCCATTGTTTATTTTCCACCCTTTGCTAAATCTAAACCAACTATTTGACGTGCCAATGATACAGGTCTCAAAATGATGTTTGGAATAGTTTTTTCATCAAATTTGCATGGTAGGCAATCATCCAATGTTGAATAAGCATAATGATTATGAAAAATCAATGAAAACCCCATTTTAATTTTTGAAACATGGTCGTTTGAAATTGATCTGCATTTTTAACCTATCGGGGAAAATAGAAATGCGTGGTGTGGGGCATGTTGAAACAACGATTCAAAACGTCACCCTCGCAATTTAAAGTAATATTTTTTTCCAGAATTCAACATGGTCCGTAAATACATTCGGAGAACATAAATTTATGAAAAGGTCAAAACTTCTGAAAATAGATTTAATAAATTTCCGCCCATCTCGTCATAAATGCCCTCCTACAATCTTTACTAAAGAATAGGATGTAAATGGTCGTGGTTAAACTGCATGGTCTAGTTTTGAGATTCTTAACCAACTTCTCCTCGTAGTGGGCACTGGCACTCAAAAATATAAAACATAGAGCATGTAAACATTTCAGTATCTCCACCATTCACTTCCCCAGTCCCCTCTTTCTCTAATCGAGGAGTTTATGAGAGATATTTATGAGAGATCGCGGAACCTTTAATTAGGCACACATTCCAAGTGAACCAACTAATGAACCATCCTGAAAAGTAATCCGAGTAGTCACCAGTAGGACGTAATCAATCTGCACGCAAAAAAAGCGTTCATGAATTCGTGAACTAACAAGTTCACGGTGTATTTTTTCGTGAACAACAGCAACGGATTCGTGAACACAGTCACGTTTTCTGGAACGTTCTGGAAAACGTGACTGGTGTTCCCGAATCCATGAATTAAATAACGGTGTATTTTTGTTGGTTCACGAATTCGGGAACGCTTTTTTTGCGTTTGATAAATTTTCAGCGTGGTGCGATCTCTAGAATTTGGTACCTGTAAATTACGTTTGTGACTTTGTTGTATACTCCCCTTTTCTCGCATAAGAGTCCCATATTTTAGTTTATTTTTGTGTAAAAGAGTATCAAAATCTGGAATGTGTCTTTTATGAGAGTAAGTATCAAAATGAGACAACACAGCCTACTATTTTATCAATTTTTCTTAAACAGGAGGCAAATTTTGAGCAAATTTCTGAAAGAAAATAAAATCCGTCAAAAATTTACATGGGACTCTTTTGCGAATCCTGGCAGTACAGTCACCTTGACAATCTCGTGGTACTTGAGTCTCACTGAGTACATATATTTTGTTTTTAATTCGGCAAAATTAAGTTATGTGTGCATGTAGCGCAGTGTTTCAACTTGCCCCGATATGTGGGGCCAGTTGAAACAATGCATATAAATAAATATATTCAGTATATTCAGTATTGTGGATTTACTTGACCAATGGATTCGAAGGTCGGTTCACTTGCCTATTTCAAACGTTCGCTTTTCCAGCAAGGTTTGTTAAACTCAATAAATGTTTGGTAGATTACCTTGTCTTTTACTCCTTGTTTATCAAAACAGATGTCAAAACATCGGAAAAAGTAAGAGAAGTCCGAAAGAACCAGCAAAAAGCACGTGGCAGACTTGTCAGTTTTGACAGATTTTATTAGGAAAATGGGTGTGAAGGTGAAAACGGCGATTTCAACGACCGTTCAAGGAGCGACTATTTCGAACGGTCGGGTCCAATAGGGAAATCCACGTACAATATACAAAATATTTATAAAAAAAGTTTGGTAAGATTGCTTATTTTTTATGCATAATCTTTGGCCCGAACTATCAAACATCACCAACGGATTAAAAATTTATCAAAGGATGATTTTTTTGCAGTACTTCAAATTTCAACTTTAAAAAAACCGTTTCAACTTGCCCCGGTGTACCTTATTTGGTTTTCTGCAAGTTCAGCGAAAGCATGTTGTTGGAAAAGTAGTTCTGAAGGGTTTGCGGGTCTTCACTCATACTTGAAATAATTGATCTTGGATCAACATTCGAATAGAATAAAGCGGTGTCGCCTGCAAAGAGCCTGGGAGTACCCAGAAGTCCAATTTTCGTTATATCATTAATATATACGAGAAAAAGTAAGGGCCCAATATTGCTTCCTTGGGGAACATCAGTAGTTAGTTGTTTATGAGCACTTGTCTGACCTTCATATGACACGAATTGAGTTCTGTTTTCGAGATAAGTCCGGATTATATTATTCGCAACACCCCTAATTCCATAACATTCTAGCTTACGCAATAATATGTTATGGTTCAAGATATCGAAGGCCTTTTTCTAAGTCTGAGAATAATGCTCCTACATATTTCTTAGAATCCGTCTCTTCCAGAACTTCCGTTATAGCTATAGTTGTACTGCTTCCGTTGCGAAACCCGTATTGCCTACTGTAAAGTATGTTATAACGTTCTAGAAAGCTTACGATACGAGTGATCAATAACTTTTCTAAAATTTTAGTGAAAACTGAGAGAGTCGATACGGGCCGATAATTGTCAGTGTTTTTGGCCGAAAGGGTCATTAGGCCGAAATGGTTGTTGGACGAAAGGGTCGTTTGGCCGACAGGGTTTTTTGGCCGAAAGTGTCATTTGGCCAGGAGGGTCATTTGGCCGAAAGGGTCATTTGGCCAAATAGGACATTAGGCCGAATAGTTCAATTGGAAAATGAGAAATTAGGAATGAGAAGAGAGACGCTTCAGTTCTCATTCTCTATTTTTCTCGTCTCACTGTAAAAAGTGAGAAGCGTGAAATGAGGAGTGAGAAGTGAGACGTCTCACTTCTCACTCTCTATTTCTCACTTCTCACTGTGAAAAGTGAGTAGTGCGAAGCCGGTAGTGAGACGTCTCACTACTCATTCCTAATTTCTCACTTTTCAAATGACCTATTCGGGAAAATGACCTGATCGGCCAAATTACCCTTCCTGAGCAGAAGAAAGCTCAATAATACCTAATTCTGTTAATGATACCATAATATGTTATGAACTAGCCCTGCATAAGAGGTAAAATACCAAAGCAATAATACCAAAAATTAATATGGACAATATTTGAGCCATAACATACTCTGTTATTGAATTGAATTTCAATACCAAATGCATAACAAATTATTATTCGTTAGGTATTAAAATACCTAAGCATGTTATGCCTCAAGTATTCTGCATATAAGTTTTTGGTATTTTACCTCTTGTGCAAGGCTAGCTCATACCTATTTCTGTTATCTGCCCGGGTTTTGACCAAACGACCCTTTCGTCCAAACGACGCTTTCGGCCAAATGACATTTTCGGCCAAATGACCCTTTCGCCCAAATGACCCATTCGGCCAAAAGACCCTTTCGGCCAAACGACCCTTTGGCCAAATGACTTTCGGCCAGATGGGTTTCGGCCTAATGAACTGTTCGGCCTAGTGGCATTCGGCCAAATGGCTCTCGGCCAAATGACCCTTCCCCTTGTTCATTGGCTCATCCTACGTGTTAAGCTGATTATACAATCAGTTCCGAGGTGATGGTCGATTTGTGGCTTTGTTGTATAACCACCTTAAGTGTTGTTCAGTCTCTACGAACTTTGGTCGAAGACGGTGATTCTGTCTTTTCGTATTGTCTATCCGGAACAAATTTATAACGCTTTTTATACCGAAGTTGGATTTTTCTCCAGATACAGGCAATTTTCCCAACTTCGGAAGTAGTGAACTGGATTCCCCTAAAGATGCGCTAAACAACGCATCAATTAGTTTGACAGATAAAACTTCGGAAGAAAGTTCGGTTCGGAAGTCCGGACTTCCGAATTCTAAGTTGGTGCTACGCCGACAATACCTTTGGAGATTGGACACATGATACTTTTCAGCTACTCTTGTTATCAACCGGATATATTCATGTAGGAGGATCAACAATTCGAAAGCAGTAGGTGCCACCTTTACTTGCCATGAAAAATAACTTTATTTTTTGACTTCGTGCCAGATCACACTGTTTGCCGTTTATTTTGATGGCAGGCGCATTACGCCTACGGAACAAGGTGGAGCGATCTAGAAGAAACGCATGATGATTTTCCAACCTGAAAAATTAGCGCTCAATGTAGAAAAGAAAAGATTAATCCGTTGGACAACATTGAGACGCCTAGCTGAACATAAGGGAATGTTTTTAGGAAATAATTTTCATCATCTTGTTTACTTTTGTCAGCGGATTATAGTGGATGCTGGGAGCACGTGCTAAATTCTACGATGATGTGATCAACGTTAGAAATAGATTATTTAACAAATGAGGGGGTTCTTAAAATTATTTAATGTGTGATACATGTAAATATCACACAAAATAAGCACATAAGGTAATTACTTAATTGAAGTTACGTGCGTCATTGAGGATATAATGTACTTAATTCATTTGTTGATATAAATGTTGGTTTGACTTTGATACATAGGACATATTATTTTGATTACCTTTGCTCCCTGATGCACACCAATGTTTATTTGCAGTTAACGAGTGAGAAAGTGAACGCATGATTCGTTACCAGCGGAATCTGGGATAAACTCAATTTAAACAATTCAGCACGCCACCACAGCCAACGCACAGTGGGGAAAATGCGACCCAAAAAGGTACCTATTTATTGCGGCTACTTGCTGCGCCTAAAAAATACCATTCCTAAAGGGAGAATCCACGACAAATCGAATGGTGCTATTTTCATTCGCCGGAAATTATACACACAAAAAACAAACATTGTTTCATAGAATATTTTGCACTTTACATTTGAAAAGTGCTCCGTTTTCTTAAAAATAAAAGTGATATTGTTCCTTTCAAAGTAATTTTATCATTTCGAAAGTTTTTTTCTCTTGTTCCCATTGTGAAATTGAAAGTTCATCCATTTAACTAGAAAACTGTAGAACTGTCAAATTTCCTAAATCTTGAGAGAAAACAGAAAGAGAAAAACGTTTACTTCTGTTTACCCAGTTCCACTATGGACTATCAGGTGGTTAAATAAAATTTATAAAAATGTACATATATTTATTTCGCTTCTCACCTTAATTATTGTCTATTTCTCGAAAAACAAATATTTATCTACAATATTTAGAAAAAAATGTATATAATATGTACTAACATAAGATTTCTATTTATTCAAGCCCAATGTGATTGAAGTTGTTTTTTGTCCAATAATTAAAAAAAACTCCCATAGTATTATTCTGTGTGCATAATCGTTTTCGCCTTTATTCGCCGCGAAGCTTTTATTCACTGACCAGAAACAAGTCGCGGAATTTTTGTTTTCTTTCTGTTTCGAGCGAGGTTTCGAGTAAATATTTTATCTCCTGAAGATTGATTTGTTCAATCAATCTGCGGTGCAGGCAGTGCTAAAAAACTATACGGGAATGGAAGGTAGGTCATATAGTGTTATATTTTTGAGCAACATCATAATATCAAACAAAAATACCTAACTTACGGCCAGGCCCGTACACATTGCAACGGAACGGTTGACACAAATCTCGTTGTTTCCGTTGAAGTTCCGCAACATTGCGCACGGGGCTTGGCGTGATTTTGAGAAATACAATTAATATTTAACGGTATGCGAAAATCTTTATTTTTCAGCAAAACATCTGTCTGCAATGCACACCCGACAAGCGACTGTGAGGCGAGCTGTCGGGGCTTTTTGGAGCTGCTACACATTTTATATGTTGAATGAAATTATGAAATAAAAAACAAAACCTATAATAATTATTGTAATGTAGTTAAAATGGAAAAGAAAAGTTGAATGGGTGGGAGGTTCCTTTGGGCAAGTGAAATTCTCCTTTCTGAATGAAATTATTTTACTCTATAGTATTTACGATGTGATACTTTCTTTTTGACAGTTCTACAGCATTGTTTTAAAAGTTCAAACTTTTATTTTCAGAACGGGATGCAACTTTTGAACCATAGTTGTTGCAAAAGTTAACGTACTTTTATTTTGAATATTTGCCACTCTCTACGAAAAAGAACCAATGCAACTTTTTATTTTTACCAATGGTTTTTTTAATTTTAATAATGGTTTTTCTTTCTGTGTGGGAACTGGCCGTTTTGCCCCATTTACCCCTAAAAATCATATTTTTTCTATGACTGCTACAATTTAAAATCGACTGCGGCTAACTATGTCTATGTTTTCTGATGCTAATTAAGTATAAAATACTAGTGGTAACTATTCCGACCTTATACCATGACTGGAAGTGGCCGTTTTGCCCCATTTACCTCTGGAATCATATTTTGCTATGACAGCTACAATTTAAAATCATATTTGGCTGACTATTTCTTTGTTTTTATGCTAGTTTAGTAGAAAATACAAATGGTATAAATTTCGGCCATGAAAAATGACTGGAAATGGCTATTTTGCCCCATTTACCCACGAAAATCCATTTTTTCTCTGACAGCTACAATTTAAAATCGATTTCGACTAACTGTTTCTATGTTTTCTAATGCTAATTTAATAGAAAAATAGTGTAAACTATTTCGTCCTTATACCATGACTGCAAGTGACCGTTTTGCCCCATTTACCCCTGGAATCGTATTTTTCTATGACAGCTACCATTGAAAATCAAATGCGGCTGATTATTTCTATGTTTTTTGATGCTAGTATAGTAGAAAATACGAATGGTTTAAATTCCGGCCTTGGCAAATGACTGAAAGTGGCCATTTTGCACCATTTACCTTCGATATTTTTTTCTAAGAGTTACAATTTAAAATTGATTGTGGATAATTATTTCTATGATTTCTGATGCTAATTTGAAATAAAGTACAATTGTTATATATTTCGTCCTTGAATAATGACTGGAAGTGGCCGAGTAGAATCTATTCCGAAGTGGCCGTTTTGCCCCATTTACCGCCTGGAATCGTATTTTTCTATGACAACTACAATTTGAAATCGATTTAAGGTGATTATAGAATGAAGCCCGTGGTGAATTTCAAATTCACCACACGTTTATCTTCATACATTTCCAAAACCCCAAATCTGGCGTAATAGTTTTCGTACAGTGCCGAAATTCAAATTATGATTGTTCAGCATAACTAAGCAAACGATCTACCATTATTTCAGCCCCATACGCGTTATGATTCTTTCATCTCGTGCTCTTGAAAAAAATATTGGAAAAGCACGTGGTTTTCAAAATGGCCGATTTCTGGCTTCATTCTATAATCACCTTAAACTAACAATTTTTGTGTTTTCCGATGCTAATTTAGTAGAACATACAAATGGTATAAATTCCGGCCTTGGATCATGACTGGAAGTGGCCATTTTGCCCCACTAACCTTCGAAAAAAATTTATGACTGTTACATTGAAATTGTCGATTGTGGCTAATTATTTCAACGTTTTCTGATGCTAATTTGAAAAAACTTCTCAAAATCTATTGCGGCTAGCTAATTCAATGTTTTCTGATGCTAAAAGTAGCCTCACACCTCAGGAAGATTTTCCGCTCTTCTCAATAATTAAAATGGAAATATGTAGTAAGGCGCAATCGATTTCAAATAGTAGCTGTGCTAGAAAAAATGATTTTTAGAGACAAATGGGGCAAAACGGCCACTTGCAGTCATGATCCAAGGCTGGAATATGTAACAACCGTATTTTCTTACAAATTAGCATTAGAAAACATAGAAATACCAAGCCGCAATTGATTTTAAATCCTGGCGGTCATACAAAAAATGTGTTTTTTTAAATGAGGCATATTGGCCATTTTTAGTCACGATTCAAGGCTGGAATATATATCGTTTGTAGTTCCTATTGAATTTGCATTAAGAATCATAGAAATAATTAGCCAAAATCGATTTTAAGTCTTAGTGATCATATGATAAATTGACTTTTAGAGGTAAATGGGGCAAAACAGCCATTGCTAGTGACAGTCCAAGGCCGGATTATATACAATTTAGACCATTCGTATTTTCTACTAAATACGCATCAGAAAACACAGAAATCGTTAGTCGAAATTGATTTTAAAATAAAGCTGTCATAGAAAAACTACGATTTTCGTGGGTGAATGGGGCAAATAGGCCACTTCCAATTATGATCTAAGGCCGGAATTTATACCATTCGTATTTTCTACTAAATTAGCATCAGAAAACATGGAAATAGTCAGCCGCAATTCATTTTAAATTGTAACTTTCATAGAAAATACGATTTTAAGGGTAACTGGGGCAAAACGGCCACTTCCAGTCATGGTTTAAAGTCGGAATAGATACCACTTGTATTTTCTACTTAATTAGCATCAGAAAACATAGAAATAGTTAGCCGAAATCGATTTTAAATTGTAGTTGTCATAGAAAAACTACGATTTTCGTGGGTAAATGGGGCAAAATAGCCACTTCCAGTCATTTTTCAAGGCCGGAATTCATACCATTCGTATTTTCTACTGACTAAGGGTCTGTCTCAATTGGATAATTAAACTGAAATTAAACTTAAAAGTGACATTTCAATAATTATCGAATAACCCTGCTCGCAGAGCAAGATTACTTTTGACAGATATCGAATCATTTTCCATCGATGTCCTATTGGAATTGCTGGGTAGCACCAGCCATTCTTATAACGGGGTGATTTTTTAATTTTCGAACTGTCACTTTTAAGTTTAATTCTCCAAATGAGACAGACCCTAAGCATCAGAAAACATATAAATAGACAGCCGCAATTGATTTTAAATCGGAGCTGTCATAGAAAAAATACGATTCCGGGGGTAAATGGGGCAAAACGGCCACTTCCAGTCATGGTTTAAGGTCGGAATAGATACCACTCGTATTTTCTACTTAATTAGCATCAGAAAACATAGAAATAGTTAGCCGCAATCGACTTTAAATTGTAGCTGTCATAGAAAAAATATGATTTTTAGGAGTAAATGGGGCAAAACGGCCAGTTCCCATAATTTCCGGCGCATGAAAATAGCGTCATTCGATTTGTCGTGGATTTTCCCTTTGGGAAAGGTATTTTTCCGGCGCATCAAGTAGCCGCAATAAATAGGTACCTTTTTGGGTCGGATTTTCCCCACTGTGCAACGTATGCCATTGGCATCCTGGTGGTCTTTAGTTTCACATATGTACTGGCATTGGAATGGGCGGTAGGAAAATCTACACCATCGGTGCCGCCATTTGTCTTACAAAAGGGAGTGTGCCAAAGAAAATGTATATCGTAATAAGTTAGCGTATCACGAGGTAGGGGAGAACGGTCCAAAATGCACCCCTTAAGCTTTTTCGATGTTTTCGCCCATATAAACAAGAATACCCAACCATTTCAACGTATAGGTGCAAAATTTACAAACCCATCTACATTTCACAATGATCTCCTATTCAAAACAATAAGGTTTTCATGACTTTCTAACGCATTTAAAAAATGTTTTAAAAATAGGCCTGGGACAAAATGCCCGAATGGTGGTCTAAAATGACTCAATTGCATGTTAAATGATGGTGAACGCATGGTTGTTTGTAATTCTTAATGGATTGAGCTACAATCTTACGGATGTGGTTGAAGAATAGCAAATCGGTAAATTTGAGTGAATATGAAGGGATTTTGCTAGATTTTTCCAATGGAGCTCAATGATGGATAATTAATTATGAATTGTGATGGTAATATTCGTTCATGAATGTACTACAACAGATTATATCTAGACCAACATTTGAAAAGGGCGTAACAGCCAAAATTTATTTCTTCTGATTCTTCGTTGACATATATAGCTATATATGTAGACGAAGAATCAGAAGAAATAAATTTTGGCTGTTACGCCCTTTTCAAATGTTGGTCTAGATATGAGTGATTTTATGAGGAAGGCCATTTTGCCCCAGGGGTGCATTTTGGACCGTTCTCCCCTATACATAATAAACACCTATAAACACTAAAGGAAAAAGGGTGATAGATATACCAATGCGTTGTGGTAAAATCAAGACAGTTCATCTTCTTTCTTAACGTTAACGTTGCCTCACGTTTCTATAAAACAATTTGAGTCAGAAAAACTTTGACCTCACTTTATTGGATGAAGTTTGGGTTTTTCTGTACAACTGCTGTTGAATTGTAGCGATATTTTTGCATTTGCATCCTTCTGCTGGCGTTTTGGCCCACGCTCCCCCTCATCATAGATCCAAGAAATCATAAATGTATTCAGTTGACACCCAATCGGTTACCAATAAACATCGGTTTTATTGACGGGAAATAATATCTTTTTCTTTCTGCAACTCCGTTTCGGTTATCCCCCGGTCTCGTTGGACATTCCACTGTGCCTGTTCTGTCGTAGTTATATCGGCAGATTCCAACAGGTTATCGGCCCAGCAGAAGTGCGGAAGAAAAGTATTTTGTGCAGGCGAAAACGAAGCGTCCAGGTGAAAAAGACAGTGCTTTGTTCGCTGGCGTTGGTTCGTTTTTTCGCGGTGCGTTGGTTGGTTTGCTCGTTGCGGTACCCGTTCGGAACGCGTAGTTGCCTGTGTAGTGCAGTCGTCGTGAGAACGGAAGAGTTGGCTGACTGAAAGCTGAAGCCCAGTGAGGAAGAAATTGGTAGAAAGTAAACAGACGCGAAGTGTAATTGACTTTGTGTGCTGTTGGTTTTCGGTGCGAGGGGAGAACGGTACGAAACGCACCAGGGGGTAAAGTGACCCAAGATTGAAGAAAAGTTATTGCGGTTTGTGATTGTTTTTCAAAGTCGAGAGGAAAGTTAAGCGCGTCGGATAATTAGTTTGGAAGAGATTTTCATCCGGTGAAGAAGAGTGAGAAATGGCCGAGAAAGTTTCGTTTCCGCTGTTGAACAACAGCAATTATTCGACATGGAAAATCCGTATGCAAATGTTGTTGATACGGGACGACTACTGGTTTGTGGTGGTAGATCCAAAGCCGGATCCTGTTACAACAACATGGAGGAAGGCAAGTCAGAAGGCGCTGGCAACGATCGTGTTATTTATAGAGGATAGCCAGATGAACTTGGTGAGGGACGCAGACACGGCGCAGGAGGCTTGGAACAAGTTGAAAGCGTATCATGAGAAGACAAGTATGACATCACGCGTGTCGCTCCTGAAACGGATTTGTAACCTCAATCTAGGAGAAGAACGTGTAGAAGGACCCGAAATGGAGAAGCATCTGTTCGAGCTTGAAGAACTCTTCGATCGTCTGCAATGCGCGGGTCAGCAGCTAGAGCCGTCTTTAAAAATAGCAATGGTGCTCCGGAGTCTACCTGATTCATGTGACGGATTAGTGACAGCGTTAGAAAGCCGGAAAGATGAAGATCTGACGATGGAGATCGTGAAGCAGAAGTTACTCGACGAGTGGCAACGGAGGACGGAAAGACTAGCGAGTTCAAGTTTTGAGAACGGTGAAAAAGCGTTGAGGACATATGCGAAGCGACAGGAGGAGAAAATTTGTTTTTATTGTGGAAAGCCAGGACATTTCAAGCGGAATTGTCGTCTGTTCCTGAAGATGCAAAGCATGGACAATGGAGGTGTCGTCGAAGCAAAGCAAGCAAATGAAAATGATAACCCGGTTTGTTTTTCGGCCAAGCAGCATCAGCAAAAAGGGCGTTGGTTAATTGACAGTGGCTGTTCGTGTCACATGACCAATGATAAGCAGTTCTTCCGAAAACTGGATGAGACCATGAAGACTGAAGTAGTATTGGCTGATGGCTCTGTGGTGAAGTCTGTCGGTATCGGCGAAGGGTCTGTGAGGTGCATTGACGGCAATGGAAAACTGACTACGATCTGGATCAAAGAGGTGTTGTACATACCGAGTCTGTACATTGGAGTTTTATCGGTCCAAATACTGCTGAAGAGAGGATTGAAAGTTGAGTTTGGATCATCGAGGTGCAGCATCGTCGATCCGTACAAGAAGGTAGTGGCTATTGGTGAACTACGAGAAAACTTGTTCGAGTTGAAGTGTTCATCAAATTGGAACGAGGTGGTCAAGTATCCGGAAGATTCATTGTTGCAAAGAACTAGGGCAAATCAAGATGAACATAAAGAAGTGTTTATGGACTGTATGGACAATAATTTTGATTATTGGTGTCGGGGATTGCGAGGTAGATTGTTGAACAATTAGAAGCAGGCTGCAAATATCGAGGAGGAGTGTTGAATTGTAGCGATATTTTTGCATTTGCATCCTTCTGCTGGCGTTTTGGCCCACGCTCCCCCTCATCATAGATCCAAGAAATCATAAATGTATTCAGTTGACACCCAATCGGTTACCAATAAACATCGGTTTTATTGACGGGAAATAATATCTTTTTCTTTCTGCAACTCCGTTTCGGTTATCCCCCGGTCTCGTTGGACATTCCACTGTGCCTGTTCTGTCGTAGTTATATCGGCAGATTCCAACAACTGCGCCCCACTCTAATGTAACACTAATACTAACAGTCTTGGGGAAAATATCCAAAAGAGATATTACGCACTATATTTCGGAATAAATATTTCCACGGAAACGGCCATATCTCAGATGTTTGTGGACCGATCTGCGATAATTATATATGAATCAACTCTGTAAAAGCTCTAGTTTCTGTAAAAATATAGCAAGGGCGGAAAATTTCACCCTTGTGAAGAATATAATTACACAAATCCTAGCATTTTGACATGCCTACAAATAGATGAATTTCTGGCAGAACCAAAACCAAAGGAACGAACTGATATTGCATAGAGCAATGATCATTCAAACTTTGATGAATTTCTTTGCGTCTAATAATTTTGACGCTGTACTGCCCACAATCGAATATTTGTCCCATATGAATAAGAAATCCAGCAACGATGAACACTGATATGGGATCATAGGTAGTGTAGGTCTGCTTGTCTGTGATAAAACATATGGTTTATACCCGCCAAGTAACATTTTGAATATTATTAAGGAGATGTATTTGGTTTAAAACATATTGAACGACTTATTTGCTTCATTCGACTGTTCACTTTACCCCAGCGCCTGACCATTTTACCCAGCCCCAAACAAAATTTAATTATTTTAGACTAATTTTAAATGATTATTATAATATACTAGTCGGCCCGGCAGACGTTGTTCTGCATAGTTGGTGAAAATGCGCGATGTGAACTGCGCATGCGAAATTTCCATTCGAATCTTATAAATTAATCATATAAACCCGTCGGAAACAAAAACGAACATACCTATCTACTGGAGGAATGATGAAAATCCATACAGCTGTTTTTGAGTTATGCGGATACGAACACAGACCATTTCATTTTTATTCTATAGAAAATAGTATATTCAAGTTTTTGCCTTTCTCGTACAACAAAGTTGTACCGAAAGGCTATAGGACTACTCCAAAAAACAACTTTTGATAGAAGGCCCGGAGACCCATAGTGTTATATACCGATCGACTCAGTTCGACGAATCGAGGTGATGTCTGTATGTGCGTATGTATGTGTGCGTTTTTTTTTCTTCCTAAGCAATGAAGGGGGAATCTGCTCAACAGACATCCTGGGTTGTCCAGGAAGTGCGGGGTTAGGGGCCACCTCCAACAGCAAACGAGGGAGGCAGGACTGCATCCCCGACCCGCTAAACCGTTTCCATTGCCGCCAAGCCCATCGTCCCTTCGGTACAACCAGAAAGTAATGCTTCAAAGGGGGGCCAGTGCAAAACGCACCCTCGAGGTTAGCTGCGTGTCCTTGCTTGCGCTTGCTGGCATAAATTGCAGAGCTATTTGACATCATCTGTGGCTACCAAAGGTGAGCTTATCGTCGATCATTACCCCCAAGAGTTTGATGGAGCGTTCAGAGGTGACCGCGCAGTTGCCTGCCCTTATCACCGCTTGTTACTCCGACTTTCGGTTGTTAACAACAACAACCTCAGTCTTGTGGTGAGCCAATTCTAACTTCCTGGAACTCATCCACTCCTCCACAATTGCGATCGAGTGGGCTGCAGTCAACTCCACCTCTTCGATCGATTCGCCGTAGACCTCCAGCGGAATATCGTTAGCGAAGCCGACGATTACCACGCCCACTTCAACCTCAAGACACCGTCGTACATGACGTTCCATAACACCCGACCCAGTATTGAACCTTGCGGAACCCCTGAGGTTATGTCAACGCACTTCCGACCCGCCTCCGTGTCGTATACCAGTACTCGATTCTGGAAGTAGCTTCTGAGAATCTTGTACAGGTACTCGGGAATTCCAAGACGCAGGAGCGCATCTGCAATAGCTGCCCAACTGGCGCTATTGAAAGCATTCCTCACGTCGAGAGTCACTACTGCACAATAGCGAACTCCCCTCCTCTTACGCTGGATAGCTATCTCCGAGGATTTGGTAACCGACAAGATAGCGTCTACGGTCGACTTACCCTTTCGGAAGCCAAACTGGTTGCTCGATAGACCATCCGCACCCTCCGTGCGTACCAACAACCTCTCGAGCACCTTCCCCACCGTATCAAGTAGGCAAATTGTTCTATATGCCGACGGATCCCCCGTCGGACCAAGCTCTATCTTTTCCATGCTGCAGGGAAGACTCCCTAGTCCAGGCATCTCTGCATGGAAGATCTGAACATCTCGGGAGCCTCAGCAAAAGCCGCTTTAATGGCCAGGCTCGAAATGCCATCCGGTCCTAGCGCCTACACCTACACTAAAAGACTGTACAATCCCCGCAAGTTCCGCCACGGTTACTCTTCCCTCGTCGGCCACCCTGGCCCCTGGCAGCTCCACAAAGGGAGGCCAGGGACTTGGGTCGTGACGTGGGAAGAGCCCCGCGATGATCCTCTCCAGCATCTCTGGAGACCGCTCTGTAGGGGCCATCGCCCCACGTGTCTTGGCCATTACGACCCTATGGGCGTCACCCCATGGATTCGCGTTGGCACTTTGACACAGGCCCTCGAAGCAGGCTTTTTTGCTTAATCTAATCTCAGTCTTCAGAGCGGCTCTAGCAGCCACGAACGCCACCCGTCGTTCAACACGCTCCTCTTCTGTGCGTGCTCGCTGCATCCGCCTCCTTGCCCGTAGGCAGGCGCGGTAGAGATGGTCGGGTTTCACATTTTGCCAATCCGAACCCGACCCGAACCCGATTCATAAATTCATTTCAAACCCGGACCCGACCCGAACCCGAAATAAAAAATCTTATCAAACCCGTACCCGACCCGAACCCGAATTAATTCAACTATTTAAACCCGAGCTGGACTCGAACTATTTTGTTGTCGGAAAACTCAAACTAGATATTTTATATTTCTCTTTACATCAAAAATGATGTTGACCCAAATAACGAAAAATCCTCAAATTTACCTTAAACGAATAAAAAAATATTCGATAATAAAATTCTCAAACCCATACCCGACCCGAACCCGACGTGTTCGGGTTGGGTTTGGGTTTGGGAAATTAGTAAAACCTCTTTCTGTTGTTAACAACAACAACCTCAGTCTTGTGGTGAGCCAGTTCTAACTTCCTGGAACTCATCAACTCCTCCACAATTGCGATCGAGTGGGCTGCAGTCAACTCCACCTCTTCGATCGATTCGCCGTAGACCTCCAGCGGAATATCGTCAGCGAAGCCGACGATTACCACGCCCACTTCAACCTCAAGACACCGTCGTACATGACGTTCCATAACACCCGACCCAGTATTGAACCTTGCGGAACCCCTGAAGTTATGTCAACGCACTTCCGACCTGCCTCCGTGTCGTATACCAGTACTCGATTCTGGAAGTAGCTTCCGAGAATCTTGTACAGGTACTTGGGAATTCCAAGACGCAGGAGCGCATCTGCAATAGCTGCCCAACTAGCGCTATTGAATGCATTCCTCACGTCGAGAGTCACTACTGCACAATAGCGAACTCCCCTCCTCTTAGGTTGGATAGCTATCTCCGCGGATTTGGTAACCGACAAGATAGCGTCTACGGTCGACTTACCATTTCGGAAGCCAAACTGGTTACTCGATAGACCGCACCCTCCGTGCGTATCAACAACCTGTTGAGGATGATCTTCTCGAGCACCTTCCCCGCCGTATCAAGCAGGCATATTGGTCTATATGCCGACGGATCCCCCGGTGGTTTTGGCAATAGGACCAAGCTCTGCCTTTTCCATGCTTCAGGGAAGACTCCCTCGTCCAAGCATCTCTGCATGACAGATCTGAACATCTCGGGAGCCTCAGCAATGGTCGCTTTGATGGCCAGGTTCGGAATACCATCCGATCCTGGCGCCTTACCTACACTAAGGGACTGTGCAATCCCCGCAAGTTCCGCCACAGTTACTCTTCCCTCGTCGGCCACCCTGGCCCCTGGCAGCTCCACAAAGTGAGGCCAGGGACTTGGGTCATGATGTGGGAAGAGCCCCGCGATGATCCCCTCCAGCATCTCTGGAGACCGCTCTGTAGGGGCCATCGCCCACCGTGTCTTGGCCATTACGACCCTATGGGTGTCACCCCATGGATTCGCGTTGGCACTTTGACAGTTTGACACAGGCCCTCGAAGCAAGCTTTTTGCTTGGTCTAATCTCAGCCTTCAGAGCGGCTCTAGCAGCCATGAACGCCACCCGTCGTTCAACACGCTCCTCTTCTGTGCGTGCTCGCTGCATCCGCCTCCTTGCCCGTAGGCAGGCGCGGCGCAGGTTCGCAATTGCTTGAGTCCACCAGTAAGCCGGTGGCCTCCCATTCCTTGGGTGAACTTTCCTAGGCATGGTGGCATCACATGCACGCGAGAGTACTGTTACCAGCTGCCCGCCGCTGGTCGTATAGTCGATACTGTAGCGAACCGCCAGGTGGTCGCTGTGAGTGTAGCCATCATCTACCCTCCAGTTCGAACTACTCGTTTGGCCAGGGCTCCAGAACGTAACGTCGATAATCGACTCGGCCCCGTTCCAGCTGTAGGTACTTTTGGTACCGACATTACCCAAGTCCACATCCAACATGGCCAGTGATTCCAGCAGGATCTGCCCCCGTTGATTCGTGGATCGGCTTCACCATTCCACGGCCCAAGCGTTGAAGTCCCCCGCTATCACCACCGGCCTACGCCCCATCAAGTTAGCCGTCAAACAATCTAGCATTCGACCGAACTGCTCGATCGACCATCGAGGAGGCGCATAGCAGCTGCAGAAGAAGACCCCGTTGATTTTGGCAATGACGAAGCCCTCGTGTGTCGAAGACACCAACTCTTGGACTGGGTATTTCCCCGTTGTCCATATCGCCGCCATTTTAGACCCATCGGTGACCCAGGCACAGTAGGCCTGGCCGCTTTTATGTTTATGACTGTGTGTAGACTAGACTAGACTAATAGGAAAATATGTTCCTTTAGACATGGTCAAAAAAACAATAACATTCTTGTTATTTTCTCATGAATGTAAGCCAAATGTTCTATGAATCTTTGAAAAATGATCCATAAAAAACATATTTTGATCCATAAAACTCCACAAATTTTGATATATGACCCATAAATTTCAAAAAGTGTGTGGATCAATTCTATACCAGCATTTGAAAAGGGCGAAACAGCCAAAAATTATTCCTTCTGATTCTTCGTCCACATATAGAGCTTTATATGTAGACGAAGAACCAGAAGGAATACATTTTGGCTGTTACGCCCTTTTCAAATGTTGGTCTAGAATTAATAAAGTTTAATTGGCCTTCTTTCTAAGCGTTATAGATCATATGTTTAAATTTATAGATCATAATACCAAAACTATGGATCATATGATTGAAATTATGGATCATCATCACGAAAAAAGCGCAAATTTTTATGTTTTATGGATCAAAATACATTTTTTTATGGATCATTTTTCAAAAATTTATGAATCATTTGTCATACGTTCATGGAAAAATAGCAAGAATGTTATTCACTCATAATAAGACGAGTTTGTACAAGTCGACTAAGTCAAGTCAAGTTCGAGACACTGAAGACGACCTTACTGTTGAGGTCGAAATACGTATCTGTCAAGGTACAATTAAGTGGTGGAATTAAATGGGATTGTACAAACTCGTCTTATGGCAAGTGAAGACATTCCACTAAGAAGTCCAAACTAATTTTCTTAAAAAGAATGTTATTGTTTTTCTTGACCATGTGTAAAAGAACATATTTTCCTATTAAATGCAATATTTTAGCGTAGTTCTTCTTCTTCTTCTTATTGGCATTACATCCCCACACTGGGACAGAGCCGCCTCGCAGCTTAGTATTCATTAATCACTTCCACAGTTATTAACTGCGAGGTTTCTAAGCCAGGTTACTATTTTGCATTCGTATATCATGAGGCTAACACGATGATACTTTTATGCCCAGGGAAGTCGAGTCAATTTCCAATCCGAAAATTGCCTGAACCC
The DNA here is from genome assembly GCF_024139115.2 of Armigeres subalbatus. NCBI lineage: Eukaryota > Metazoa > Arthropoda > Insecta > Diptera > Culicidae > Armigeres > Armigeres subalbatus. Next base: position 142,396,874 of record NC_085140.1, read on the forward strand.
AGCCACCCTCAGCATGGTCTTGCTTTGTAGCCGCGCGGCTTACCGCACGGCTAAGGAGGGCCCCGTAGTTTTAGCGTAGTTATGGATCCTAAAATTATTCTTTATGGATACTCCCGATCTATTTTTTTTACTATTTTATGGATTTATGGTAGCGTTTTATGGAACATTCAGATGTTATTTACGGATCGTTTTTCATTTTTTTATGGATCATCTTTGCACATTCAACCGTTCAATGTAAGGGATGCCAATAAGAATAACCAACCAATAAATTTGTAAATTAATAAATTAATTTGCCCTCACTGTTGTGAAACATTATGGCTCCGGAAGAACTTGGAAGATTGGCCAATAACAACAAAAAATTGAACTTATCCAGTTCACGCAATATTGATGACTTTTAAATTTTTTTCGAATTCAATACATTCATATTTTTTCTTATGATACTCGTTGACAATTATTTGACCGCGTAACTAATATTTTTTTATTTTTCTCATGGAAGTCTTGTTTTTAGCGCACCCCAACGCCTGGTGTCCTTGATGGGGGCCAAGTCGTCCAACTGCACTCAGTTACTCGGCAACAAATCATGTTCTTCTGATTCACAATGTTCGCCTTCCACAAGATTCAACTGTCTACAATTGGAATACTTAGAATCGAACGTTTTGTAAAACGGAGAAAGTTCGTCGAATTGGTATCAGATCCTATTGTCTTAATGATAGTAAGCAATCGTTTGAAATTTAATGTCATGTCACATACCTTTCCACAGCAGATTTCAACAAATTTACAAATGATCACATTGTTTGTTGTGTGGTTGACGTTGACCGTTAGCTAAAACCACTTAAAAATTTTAGTTTCAAATAAATGCCACCTGATCGCCAGTGACTTGCGTACGTTGAAACCGTTTGGCTTATTATTAGGCATAACGACACATAAATCACCACAAACAAATGTCTATTTCTGTCCGCGTGGCGATTTAAGCGCTCATATTAGAACTCATGCATGGGCTATTAGTTTAACTGGTTTAACTCACTTAGTACGATCAGATAGAGCGCTAAACTCCTCACAGGCATCGTGGAAATCTGGCACTCGTAGATACCGGTGTCTTTCCGCTCGGTCCATTTGATGTGCAGAATCCACTCGTTCGTGTCCGCACTGTGCAGGGACTGGAACCGCTCGTCTGCGGTGTACGTAACGCGATCTATTGTGAGTATTCGCAGATCACTTTGTGATATCCAGGACACGGTGTATTTGCCCAGATTTTCGACGACACAGCTCAGAAAGGCTGGATCACCCCGCCGCACTGTAGCGTTCTTTGACATTGACGTCACGATGTGAGGATCTGGCGGTTGCGGCGGAGAGGGCCTTGAGCTGAGTGCTTCTGTCCGTTGGTGGTTCGAATAGTACATGCCATTGACAAGGTCTGAAAAAAATACAAAAATAGCAAATTGTTATGACGCATGTAATTCACGGGTTGAAACAAAAATAGCGTACATTTATTTCTAAATTAGGGAGATTATGATCTTCATCACAATAGGTTCTTGTTAACTACTTTTATTACCTATCTTTATAGCTAATTTAGACGTGGCTTGTTTGTTATCCCAAAACGCTAATCTTGTACAGAAACATTAATCAAATCATTAAACAGTATAAATCATACATCTGTACAAAACCTGCAGTCTGAACATTTATAAGTACAGAGCTGCAATATTATGGGATCTCAACATCAATCAATCACCGCCGCAGACGCCAGTTGGGAATGCAGCACGCTCCGGCTTGCTCATTAGATTCATCATTCTGGAATATGTGTGACTATGTAGGTATAAACATCTTCACTTGAACGTCAGAGGGCACATAAATCTTTCCACACATCATCATCGACGCTGTTTGGTTCACATGCATGGTTTCGGCCGCTTTGCGTACGATGAAATTGACTGTCTAGCACAATTTAGAAGTAGGGTCGCCACTTTTCAGCAATGCCAAATAGTGACAAATATACCGCTAGTGTTTATGACTATTGCGATCAGCATCATAATATTTTTATTTTATACTGCTTTCTTTTCCATTAGCTTGTTTATTCTCGAGTACTTAACCCTGATCGGGGTTAGGAAGATAATTTCCACTCCTGAACTCTACATATGGAAACCACAGACAAACAGACGTAACACTAGAGAAATTACCATCGACCATGACTTCAACGATCAATTTGAATTTGATTGATTACGCCTTTCACAACCAGAGGCGCTAGCGTCGTAATCCTTCGAGTTTGACATTTCACTCTAGCGCCTTCTGGTGACAATGTCATACGAAACATTGTTTCGTGTAACATGCTCGCAAGGTGGTGGTAGAGGAGTTGAGCGATGGATTTTTCAGCTAAATGTTCAAGCTGTTACGTCTGGTTGTCTGTGTGGAAACTATCAATCTATGAGTTGGGAGCAACGCCTCTATGATCCGAAGAACAGTCTGACAAATTCTTTGTAAATGTGATCCACGGTATCGAACTTAGACGAGCACGCAAGCACCCAAACATCGGCGCTGTGATTATCATTTGAAAATTAGATGTTTTGAACATCTGTTATATCATATCGGATTTTTGGCTATTTTTTGCGTGTTTTTAAATTCAGCTATCCTAAAAAATAGTAATCATTTTTCATCTGCCTCTTTTATAATTAAATTTATAAGGGTTCTTTCACAAATTACGTAACGCTAAATTTTAGACCCTCACCCTCCCCCTCGAAACATTTTTTGTAAAAAAGGTTTAATTTTTTTTGTGTGGATCGTAACGCTCGGCCTGATTCCCTATCTCCCCTATAGCGTTACGTAATTTTAGGAAGGTCCCTCCACCTTTATGCAACAAACTAAGCCAAAAGTCTAATATTCAGACGTTCAAAATACCAACGTTATTCTATTATGGCTACGAAATGGTGAGTTAACATCTGGGAAGGGACGACAAACATAGCTCTGATCCTCGCAAGTCCCAATTCTCAAGGTGCCGTCAGACGTTGCAAGCAAATCACTCGCAAAGAGCATTTTTCTCGCAGAAAGTGACTGTCAAAAATTTGCCTGTCTGACTACACTGAAAGTGATTGCATGCAAACAAATTACAACTCGTAAGCAAACGCTCGCTTGCAATAGTGCTGTCCAATAAGAGCTTGAAGTAGCTCGAAGTTTCTTCCTGTCCTGCTCATGCCCATTTGTTGACAAAAAAGAACGAGCAGGACGGGAACAACTTTGAGCTTCTTCGAGCTGCTCATTGGACAGCATTAAGGACATAGTTGGAAGAGTACCAAGATGGCAGCTAATATGGCACCGGACCTTCCACGGGCCAACCCAATACCTCCTGCACTCCTCGCCCACCAACATTCGAATGCATCGAACAGCATCGAACAAAAGTTAATTATTCAAATTACTAACCTGTTCACAGCATATTTCCTTACTTCCCGTGATAATGAACATGTTTCTTCAATGAATCCTATGTATTCCGGCTCGAATTGTAGCATAAATTAGCAGTTTCGTGCCAATTTAATAGCCGTCCGCGATTTGTTGGTTTCATCACTGCACTTCACTTCTTCTCAAAGGGCATTGGAATAATCAAGTTTTTACTCACTTTTCCACACATGAGTAGCCCGAAATGTTGATAGAATGCAAATTAAACACCACTTTTTGAAATCAGTCACTTATTTGAACCGAAAACTTAGTATGAACTGCTAGATTTGCTCGAAAAAAACGATTAAAAACTGATCGTGGAGTGAATGTAAACACCGCGGTGCACCGGCACCGGCAGCAGCAAACTAATAAGTAGGGTGGCTCAAAAAATAATTTTGCTTCGCCACGCTCAGTTGATTATGATTTATAATTTGGGTGTCATCCAATGGTTTGGGCTGGTTTGAGTAGGCTTACCGTGCGCAGGTCGTTTCAGGTTTGTATGACAGTTGATATGGCAAGGTTGAATTTAACATTATTCTGATTCTGGCACTCCGTCATTGGGCGATGGCGAGTGGGGAGACCATATGACGGGATGAAATATTTAAGAGCTTCAACTCCATAGACAATCCATATTGAATGGTCGTTCCAATAGTTGGGAGTCGATTTTAATCGAGGTTGCGATTCTTTCGCATGATAATTAGGCTTCTCAGAAGGCATCAGTGAAACGTGCAATTCAACAAAATACCCAGAATTTGTCTGTGATATCTATCGCACCAGGGGCAGATACTTCTAGTCTAGTCTAGTCTACACTATCGTACCAGGGGCAGATACTTCATACAAAAAGTGTGACATAAGGGTGAGTATAAAATGCTATATTTGCGTTACGTAATCAATGGATCTTTCCTGCGGTGCGGTTTTCGTTCACTGAAGTCTCTGATATGTTGCTTTCAGCAATGTGGGTTCTCTTTTCGCCAGCGTTTGGAGGGAAAGCGCCGTAATCAGTGTAATAAAAGGTTTAGTTTCCCATTCTAGTTTTCATACAAACTTGAACCGGGTTGCGCTCAACCAGTTTTTGTTCAAATCGGTTTTTTAGGACACTCGGAGCATGGGACGGAATCGAGTGAGCGTGATGGTGCTGGGTCGTTTTTTGAACCACCCTACTAATATTCTTTGTTTTTTATAAATACGACACCAATACTACTACAGTATATGAAAGTTTTTACTGTACCAATACTATCAAAGCTTTGTTTTGGTACTCAACCCACCTTCACCACCAAATAGCCAAGAAGTATGGAATTATATGTCGATTAAAAACGAATTAACTGTTGCGAGTAAAATACAGTTGTACAAATCAATCATCTCTCCTCACCTGGACTTTTGCGCCTCCATTTTATTTCTGGCCAATGAAACACAAATATCGAGGTTACAGCGTTTGCAAAATAAAGTTATGCGCTTGATTTTGAGATGTAATAGATTCACTTCCTCCTCCTTTTTGTTGGACGCTTTACAATGGTTATCAGTGAAGCAAAGAATTGTTTATTTAACTATGGTGTTCATTTTCAAAATAATAAATGGATTGCTTTGTGTAATCGAATTGAAAGAGGAAGTGACATTCATAGATATAATACTAGAAACGCGGTTGAAATAAGAACACCTTATTTTTTGTATGGAGCTTCACAAAATTCATTGTTTTATAAAGGAATAAACGTATTCAATTCGATGCCTATACACATCAAGCGTGCAAGGACACTATCACAGTTCAAGAGAGTTTGTATTTCACACGTAAAAGCTGTTTTTAAACAGTCATATATTTAAGTTTTGGTATTGACTAATTGTGTATCTTGACGAAGTTTGTGATAACGGATATCTTTTCTTGAACAATGTAAATGATTTTTTATTTCATTAGGGCGCTTATAGACTATTTTTGTTCGCCTCGATGATGATGATGGTATTTTATTTATTGACTTGTATTTTTACATTCTTTTGTGTAGTCTACAAATGTTTGAGAATCGCGCGCGAATACAGGTATAAATGACTTTTTACGATTTTATGATCAATACTTGAAACATTTGGAACTGTTTGAAGGATACTATGAAAAGTAGTGAGCTCTCAGATAGAACGCGATTTTATCGAGACTTTTGGTATCTACGGAGAGGTAACACAAGTTTTGAATTATTTCGAGAAAATTAAAGGGATTGGAACTAGCGAGAATAGTTTGAGTACGCGCTTCTTGACGAAACTTTTGGCATCATGCGAGAGGTATCACAAGTTTTGTAACTTAATCGGGCTCGCTGTACCACTGATGATGCTTGCAAAACTCTGTGGTGGAATTCAACTGTTTCTTTTTACTAACTTATGTTTTTTGCTGTATAGCGATGTTATATTTTAATGTCATTTATATCTGTGGAAATAATCGGATCGTTTATTGTTTGCCAAATCTGATTAAAATTGATCATTATTAATTATCTTAAAGATAAATCGTCTAGCTCAAACCTTTGTAGGGGTATGTGGCGGGACCATCATCATCATCATCATCATCATCATCATCACCTTAATGTGTGACTGCTAAGCGTTAAAAATCTTCAACTCGCAGAAACGAAATTGCGCTTGCTAGTGCAGCACCAGCAAATTTTTCGCTCGCAAAAGTGATAACGTTTTCAGGTGGCAGAGTTGCACTGCAAAAATAGGAATGAAATTAGATTTTGTTGCCGAAAAACAAGTTTTTCGTTTTTGTTTATATTTGCATGAGAGTAAATCTGTCATTTGCTTAAAGTAAAAAACTGCTACGTGTGACTGCAATTGCGAGTGCTCTCAGAAATCATTCGCTCGCACGAGTGATTTGCTTGCAACGTCTGACGGAGCCTTCACGCTTTCACGGGTCTGCCGATGACAACCGACCGCCAGCTAATGCTACTTTTTGACAGGGCAATTGAATTGAACAACTCAGTTAGATTCAATTGACTTGCCAAAAGTTGAACATGTTCAACTTTCTTTTCGTTCAAGTGAATTGAATTAAGGTGTTTACACAAAAGATATTTTAGTTACTAGATAAAGATTGTCGCTTCGGTTCCCTTTGTTCTGCTGTCGGAACATGTGTGGTACATACCTGTCAAATCGTATGGATTTTTCTTCTTTGACATTTAGCTCCCCTATCCTCGCCAGCAAAAGATGTTCCGGACAGCGACGACAGCGACAATCTTTATCTAGTAACTAAAATATCTTTTGATTCAAGCGACTTGCTAAAAGATATTTTAGTTATCGTGCGGGACCGAAATCCGTACAGCACCGAAATCCATCCACCTCGTGAAATATCAATCAATTAAAGGGGGTTAAAGGTAGGGTAAAAGTTCCGTTAGTCGTGGGTGTTCCTATAGTTGCGGTAGTATGGTATACTCAAAATTCACAAATCAAACGCAGCAACCCACATTGTCAATCAATTAGTTAATCAATCAGTACCCGAACGGAACCAAAACATCTTGACTAGCTCTTTTAAATTGGTAAATATCATCAAAATACCTTAATATTTTTCCGTCTGTGCACCAATAGTTGCGGTAGTGTTCCTATAGTTGCGAGTCCCGTAAGAAAACAATGGGATTCGCAACTATAGGAACAAAGATTAAAAAATATCGCAACTATCGGAACACTGTACCAATAATTGGAGTTTTGATTTTAGGTTGAAATTATGATTTCTTTTCAAACGGAAGCATTTTCTTATAGAAATAGAAGCGTAGAGCCTTCGGATACATATCAAAGGTAAGTGGAATAAGATTTGTTATTTTTCTGGGGAAATTAATAGTGTTGGAACGCGCTTAGTTCCTCCACTATTGGATCATTTACCCTAATTAATGTAGAAATAATTTATCTTATCTTGTTCAGATTCTTGACAGAAAGCTTTTAGGGCATAGAAATGGGAAGAAGGCTTTGAAATTAAAACAAAAAAAAAATCAAAAACAAATCGCCACCCACCAAACGCGGAGTTTTTGCCGCCATTTTGTTTTCGGCTAGAGCATAATTGCTCCAAAAGTAACTATGTTTTAATTGCTAATTGCGAATAATTACATAAGATAAGCAGAATACAAGTCGAATGGATCGCTTCTCAAGGTGCGTATCGAACTATTTACAGTGGTAGTTTAGTTAATCAGGTTGCTTCAATTTAAATATTAAGGCAAAAAATAGCTGTACGGATTTTGATCCTTTGATTCGATGCTCGTCCACGGTGGACGGATTTCGAGTCAGGAGTAGTTGATTTTATTCATTATTTTATCACGTTTTTCGTAGTTTTGAATGAGTAAATGCGAAACATTTCAAAAGTAGAAGCCTCCATGCTCCTGTGTCAATCGGTGTTGAACTTAATCTAGAATTAAAAAAACACCTAAATAAAGAATAAAAAAAAAAAAAAAAAAATCCTGTGTCAATGACAAACGTTTTATTTACATTCGATTCCTATTTTCTAATGACTTTTTCATATACTAAGGTGCTTGAGTGTACGGATTTCGATGCCCCACAGTACCAGATAAAGATTGTCGCTTCGGTTCCCTTTGTTCTGCTGTCCGAAACATGTGTGGTATCTAACTGTCAAATCGTATGTATTTTTCCTTCATTGACATTTAGATCCCCTATCCTCGCCAGCAAAAGATGTTCCGGACAGCGACAATCTTTATCTGGTAACTAAAATATCTTTTGACTTGCTCAATTCACTTGCCTTGTCTAAACATAGCATAAGGGTTGCGAGCTTAGCTAGTAGTGTAGCCTGGGCACTGTTATCGTTCTGACATCATCTAGAGTAAGGGCTGCGAGGATGTGATGCGGTTTTACAGGATGGTTTGTTAAATCTCTATAAAAAAGCTACAAGTATCACGCAGGCCCTGCGTGTTCTCAAATCGATCATGTTTTGGTGGACGGTGTCATAGATGTGAAGACCTTCCCAGGCCCAAATGTCGTCTCTGACCACTGGTGGTGTTTAAGATTTGCAGAGCAATTTGCTCATAAGCTCGGCTAACAATTCGAAGGCCAGTACTACAGTTTCTCATTTTCAATGAGAGGTGTCACGCGATGTTTACATATCTGCCCCTTTCAATATCTATAGAAATGTGAACAATGAATGACATGCTACAAAAATCTTCAAAAATATTTGTTCCGTGACAGGACAGGAAAGTGTGCAATATCTGCTTTATTCTTGTTTTTATTACCACTTTGAACTCGGTGAATCAAAGGAGTATGATAAATTTATCGACTAGTCACTATTCTTCTCATTCTTCTTCTTCTTCTTCATTGGCATTACATCCCCCACTGGGACAGCTTAGTGTTCAATTAGCACTTCCACAGTTATTAACTGCGAGGTTTTTAAGCCAAGTTACCATTTCTGCATGCATATATTATGAGGCTAACACGATGAAACTTTTATGCCCAAGGAAGTCGAGAATTTCCAATTCGAAAATTGTCTAGACCGGCACAGGGAATCGAACCCAGCCACCCACAGCATGGTCTTGCTTTGTAGCCGCGCGTCTTTCCGCACGGCTAAGGAGGGCCCCTCCTCATATCTTCTTCTTCTATATAATAAACATGAAGTGGTCTGTGTTCGTATCCGCATAACTCGAAAACGGCTGGATGGATTTTCTTCATTCCTTCAGCAGCTACGTTCGTTATAGTCACATTTCAGCGTAACGCGACACCATGAGGAGCCGATTTTCAGCGAGAAATTAGGTCTGCTTTCGAAAATTAGCCTCGGGGACATATGATTAAACAGGTGTAAAATTATCCTCACTAAATTTCCTTTCTGATAGAATATTCATTTTGATATTTTTCGCTTTGAATATGATAAATATAACGCGCTGCATTTCGTAACGCGACACCATCGCTGAATTGCACTTTTTCGCATTTTGAAATGCAATTGCGTTTTTCAGCTCTGGTATACGGTTTGGAGTCTCGATTTATTCTAAGCATTTCTCGTATACATCAACAGAAATGAGGTTGTGAATTAAAATCGCAGGAAAAAACGGAAATTATAATGAAAATAACGGAATTGATATGAACACCGCCGCGTTACGCTGATCGACAAACAGTCTCCTGCAAATGGTGTCGCGTTACGCAAACGTGTTTATCGTTGATAGAATACGTAATTTCAGCCGATTTCGATGCGACATGTTATATTCGACACAGAATATTATCACATTATCTATCGTTGAATGTAGTTCGAGTTGGTGGTTACGATCTGTAGTTTCAGTTATTAAAGTTTGAGGGACTAACCGGCACAAATATAGAACTGAACCAATTCCATTCGTATCACATATTCAGTTTTAGAAACAAATTAAATGGTAATGGGTTTTCCTATTTTTATATTAGTCACACCCAAGTATGACCCGGATAGGTTTTTAAGTACGTGGTCAGACGATCGATCCCCCTAGAAGTGAGTATTTTCACACTGAAAAGTTCTATATTGCCTTTTTTCTACATTAACCATTTTGAAAGGTGATGACGGCCCAAGAACAACAAAGCCCCTGGGGTTGACCAACTACCAGGAGAGCTATTTAAACACGGTGGTGAGGCACTGGCTAGAGCGCTGCACTGGGTCATTACCAAGATTTGGGAGGAGGAAGTTTTGCCGCAGGAGTGGATGGAAGGTGTCGTGTGTCCCATCTACAAAAAGGGCGATAAGCTGGATTGTAGCAACTACCGCGCAATCACATTGCTGAACGCCGCCTACAAGGTACTCTCCCAAATTTTATGCCGTCGACTAGCACCAACTGCAAGGGAGTTCGTGGGGCAGTACCAGGCGGGTTTTATGGGCGAACGCTCCACCACGGACCAGGTGTTCGCCATTCGCCAAGTACTGCAGAAATGCCGCGAATACAACGTGCCCACACATCATCTATTCATCGACTTCAAAGCCGCATATGATACAATCGATCGGGACCAGCTATGGCAGCTAATGCACGAACACGGTTTTCCGGATAAACTGACACGGTTGATCAAAGCGACGATGGATCGGGTGATGTGCGTAGTTCGAGTTTCAGGGCATTCTCGAGTCCCTTCGAAACCCGCAGAGGGTTACGGCAAGGTGATGGTCTTTCGTGTTTGCTATTCAACATCGCTTTGGAAGGGTAATACGAAGAGCAGGGATTAACACGAGTGGTACAATTTTCAATAAGTCCGTCCAGCTATTTGGTTTCGCCGACGACATAGATATTATGGCACGTAACTTTGAGAAGATGGAGGAAGCCTACATCAGACTGAAGAGGGAAGCTAAGCGGATCGGACTAGTCATCAACACGTCGAAGACGAAGTACATGATAGGAAGAGGTTCAAGAGAAGACAATGTGAGCCACCCACCGCGAGTTGGCATCGGTGGTGACGAAATCGAGGTGGTAGAAGAATTTGTGTACTTGGGCTCACTGGTGACTGCCGAAAATGACACCAGCAGAGAAATTCGGAGACGCATAGTGGCTGGAAATCGTACGTACTTTGGACTCCGCAAGACGCTCCGATCGAATAGAGTTCGCCGCCGTACCAAACTGACAATCTACAAAACGCTAATTAGACCGGTAGTCCTCTACGGACACGAGACCTGGACGATGCTCGTGGAGGACCAACGCGCACTTGGAGTTTTCGAAAGGAAAGTGCTGCGTACCATCTATGGTGGGGTGCAGATGGCGGACGGTACGTGGAGGAGGCGAATGAACCACGAATTGCATCAGCTGTTGGGAGAACCATCCATCGTTCACACCGCGAAAATCGGACGACTGCGATGGGCCGGGCACGTAGCCAGAATGTCGGACAGTAACCCGGTGAAAATGGTTCTCGACAACGATCCGACGGGCACAAGAAGACGAGGTGCGCAGCGGGCAAGGTGGATCGATCAGGTGGAAGATGACTTGCGGACCCTCCGTAGACTGCGTGGTTGGCGACGTGTAGCCATGGACCGAGCCGAATGGAGAAGACTCTTACATACCGCACAGGCCACTTCGGCCTTAGTCTGATCAAATAAATAATAATAATAAATAGACGGCCCAAGAAGCTCAGCAATGTTGAAGAGGAATATTTCTATCGTTTTTTATTCTACGTTTCTACTGGAACGTTGTCTGTTTTCAACTTTTCATTTATTTCCGTAAAGATTGGAATACGTCTCATGTCTCAACCAATGTTTATCACAAGAACGTATGCGTCGTGCCCTGAGTGTACTACTTTTAACTACATTTTCAATCTTTACGCAATCGTCAACACTACTCAGAAAATGAATACTCAATTTTGAAAATAGTGTTTATATCGTGGTGTAAATTAATTGTCTTATTATTGTCTATTCATTCAGGTCAAAGCGAAGTTCATTAGGATGCCTGATATAATATGTCTTGTCAAGCCCAATGCTGGTTCATCTCGAGTAACATAAAATGGAAATATTTTTTTTTCAATTTGTCACTCAGCAACTCTCTGTTAACCTTTTTCGATAGGCCCTTATTCTTGCATTGGTTTGGTGAAGTTTTTTGCCTGACGCAATTTATAATATTTTCGACTACCGGTGACCAACACTCTTAAATTATTTCACCGATATTGACTGTGAAAATCTCTGTTAAAGTTCTTAAGATGAAATATCGACTAAATTGACGTATGTTCACGGCATCTTCTTTGAGTGCTGACGTACTCGGCTGTGACGATCTTGGTCAAAGAATAAAAAATGCCGAGCTAGTGAGAGCGAACGAAAGGAAAATTAACTAAAATATTAAAAATCATCAAATTAAACGGAGAAAAGAAAACACGAGTCTTTCGGTTCCTCAAAGCTAAAAATATATTTAAAAATCAAGATAAAACTTGTATTAAAAAACATAACTGCGGCTCCGTAACGCTTCACGTCAGATGAGCCTTTCAAATAAACGAACCATTGAAAAAAATAGAATCATACTTGGCATCCACAAACAAGTTTGACGGTTCGTGACATGGTAGAAGGAGAACGTGTTCGTCAGCAAACTGTTAGTTACGTTTATTCATATGAGTGGCATATTGCGTGGAAAAGTGAGAGGTTTAAAAAGCCTCACGATTTATCTGAAAAAACTCAGTTTCACTAGACTTATTAACGGACGACCCCAAAGGGGTCACCAAACACCAAACATTTGGTATTTTCCACCACTCCGTAACATTTTTGTATGGTAACCTATTTTTTGTAGTATGGAGAGTTACCAAATGACACACCCCGTTACACCCCCAATTTTGTTACGCTTTTCATGTACAAGCCCTAATTTTTTGTTACGCTATTCATGTACAAGCCCTAAATTACTTGAAAGAAACCATTGTGATACTGTATCAATAAACCGAAAGCATTTTATCCCTTATTACAGAAGCACATTCAATTCGCGTAACGCGACACCATATTTTTGTACCTAGTGTAACTTCATGGAAAATGGTCCGATTTTGGATCTTAATACACGAAAAGAAAGCTCTTGACGAGTACTAAGAGAATCCGAAATATTACTTTTCCAATGTTTGTACCTTTTGTCTAGTATCAATTATACGACTATTTTCGTAACGCGACACCATTTCAATGTCACTGTTTTTAAAGTACAAATATTTCATGTGAACTAAAATTTTCGAAGCAATGCAATGTGCACACAAAAAGATCATTTAAAACTGTATTTAATTACGTATTCATCAATACATTTTCACCCAAATAGGTGCGATAGAGCACATTTGTAAAAAAAATGATTAGGGAGTCTTTTTTTAAACTAAAAGTCTGCTACTTTGATTGGCTATTAAACAATGTTCCGAAAACATTTTTCAGTGGAAGAAATGTTTTTCTTGTAATTCAATATGTGTGTTTTCCTGTCCTACAGATATTGGATCCTAATTTTTAGTTTGAAATTTTGGTCCCTTGGTGTAGAAGTGCGTGGATTGTGTCTATAGTTTCCGACAAGTTTGTATGATATTTCCTCAAGTAAAAATCATTAATAATGTTGAGTAAATCGTGAAAAACTAAAATAATGATTCGAATGAGAATTTCGCATATAGCAGTTTTCAACGCGCATTCTCGCCTCCCGAGCAAAAATGAATAACTAATTAATAACAAATTCTATTATCCGGTTATCGGACATTTTGATAACTGAACTTGTTATCATTTTGGCTGAATTAACAGCCAACATAACAAAAATGATACCAGACTTTTGTTCCTTGAATAACTGAATGAAAATAAATTAAGTTATCACTGATAACAAGTTGATAACACATTTTGATATACATGTTATTTACTCAAATAACTAATTTTGTTATCATTTAGTTATCAGGCATCACTGTTTTATCAACCAAAATAGTTAATCTTCTTCGCCGTCTTCGTTACGCATTGAAAAAAATGTTGGCATTCACTGGGTTCGAACTTGAATCGAGTGATTGTACGGCGTCGTCTCTTGGCACTCATCCAATTAGGGACGATTCAAATATGACGTCCACTACTTTTCTTAGATTTCTAGACCCCCTCTAGATTTCTGTCACGCTTTTGTGTATACCTAGTATATGTAGTGTCACAACATATTAGACTTCCTCCCCCCGCTAAAACCTGTGACATCATTGTTGAACGACCCCTTACGCTTTCTTGAGGAGCAGAAGAGAAGAGCAATACGGTTTCTACAATTTTGCGTTTACTGAAAACTATTTATAATCAAATCATGATGACATGACCATTTTATGTAAATAACAGTCGGTTCGACAGAGTGCAATGCAGAATAACTTATTGATAACAAACTTTATTATCCAGTTATATTGATAACTAGAATTGTTATCATTTTGGTTAAATTACCAGTCAACATAACAAAAATGATAACCGAATTTAATTCAAAATAGCGAATCGACAATCAATTAGGATAAATACATTTCATCGTATTTTTATTGAATACTTTTTTGTGACCAATTGAATAAATATATAAATACTGGCAATCCTTGCTCAGGTTAGGCAATCTTTGCTCAGGTTAGTTTTTCTCACTAATTGTCAATCATAACGTTGCTAGCAGGCACGGCAAATGCTGGGTAAAGCGTACCATTGGTACTTCGCGTACCTGAAGGAATAAAATAGACCCCATCTCGCGGTCCTTAGCCTCTTACCCAGCAACTCCTATCCCTACCTCCCCGCGGTGCTGGCCGGGATACGAGCAACCTTAGGGAAGATCGGGTAACCAACCCCGGTGGGAACTATGGTCGTATGCTGACAGGGAAGGGGGGGCCCTGCAAGCCAGCCTTTAAAAATCATAAGCAACGAACAATCAACAAGAGAGTACGGACCGGAACCATCGGCGAAGACCACTGCGACGAAAAGGGACTAGCGATTGGAAACTCGGTTCGTGGAACTGCAAATCTCTCAACTTCATCGGGAGCACACGCATACTCGCCGATGTGCTCAAGGACCGTGGATTCGGCATCGTAGCGCTGCAGGAGGTTTGTTGGAAGGGATCAATGGTGCGAACGTTTAGAGGTAATCATACCATCTACCAGAGCTGCGGCAACACACACGAGCTGGGAACAGCTTTCATAGTGATGGGCGATATGCAAAGGCGCGTGATCGGGTGGTGGCCGATCAATGAAAGAATGTGCAGGTTGAGGATCAAAGGCCAGTTCTTCAACTTCAGCATAATCAACGTCCATAGCCCACACTCCGGAAGCACTGATGATGATAAGGACGCATTCTACGCGCAGCTGGAACGTGAGTACGACAGCTGCCCAAGCCACGACGTCAAAATCATCATAGGAGATTTGAACGCTCAGGTTGGCCAAGAGGAGGAGTTTAGACCGACTATTGGAAAGTTCAGCGCTCACCGGCTGACGAACGAAAACGGCCTACGACTAATTGATTTCGCCGCCTCCAAGAATATGGCCATTCGCAGCACCTACTTCCAACACAGCCTCCCGTATCGGTACACCTGGATATCACCACTGCAGACAGAATCACAAATCGACCACGTTCTGATTGATGGACATTATCGACGTCAGGACATATCGTGGCGCTAACATCGACTCTGACCACTATCTGGTGATGGTCAAACTGCGCCCAAAACTATCCGTCATCAACAATGTTCGGTACCGACGACCGTCGCGGTACGAGCTAGAGCGATTGAAGCAACCTGATGTCGCCACTGCATACGCGCAGCATCTCGAGGCAGCGTTGCCGGAAGAGGGTGAGCTCGATGGGGCCCCTCTTGAGGTCTGCTGGAATACAGTCAAAGCAGCCATTAACGACGCAGCGGAGAACAACGTCGGGTATATGGGTCGAAGTCTACGGAACGATTGGTTCGACGAAGAGTGCAGACAGATTCTGGAGGAGAAGGACGCAGCGCGGGCGGTCGCGCTGCAGCAAGGTACTCGGCAGAACGTGGAACGTTATAGACGGAAGCGGAGACAGCAGACCCGCCTTTTCCAGGAGAAGAAACGCCGCCTGGAAGAAGCGGAGTGCGAGGAGATGGAACAGCTGTGCCGTTCTCAAGATACACGCAAGTTCTATCAGAAGCTCAACGCATCCCGCAAAGGCTTCGTGCCGCGAGCCGAAATGTGCCGGGATAAGGATGGGAGCATCTTGACGGACGAACGTGTGGTGATCGGAAGGTGGAAGCAGCACTACGAGGAACATCTGAATGGCGCTGAGAGTACAGGCAGTGAAAGTCAAGGCAGCGGAGGAGATGACTACGTCAGTTCAGCGGACGATGGAAGCCAACCAGCCCCCACCTTGAGGGAAGTTAAGGATACCATTCAACAGCTAAAGACCAATAAAGCAGCTGGTAAGGATGGTATCGGAGCTGAGCTCATCAAGATGGGCCCGGAAAAGCTGGCCACTTGCCTGCACAAACTGATAGTCAGAATCTGGGAAACCGAACAGCTACCGGAGGAGTGGAAGGAAGGGGTTATATGCCCCATCTACAAGAAAGGCGACAAACTGGAGTGTGAGAACTTTCGAGCGATCACCATCCTTAATGCCGCCTACAAAGTGATATCCCAGATCATCTTCCGTCGTCTGTCACCATTAGTGAACGAGTTCGTGGGAAGTTATCAAGCCGGCTTCGTTGACGGCCGCTCGACAACGGACCAGATCTTTACTGTACGGCAAATCCTTCAAAAATGCCGTGAATACCAGGTCCCAACGCACCATCTGTTCATTGATTTCAAGGCGGCATACGACAGTATAGACCGCGTAGAGCTATGGAAAATTATGGACGAGTACAGCTTCCCTGGGAAGCTTACCACACTGATCAAAGCAACGGTGGATGGTGTGCAAAACTGTGTGAAGATTTCGGGCGAACACTCCAGTTCGTTCGAATCGCGCCGGGGACTAAGACAAGGTGATGGACTTTCGTGTCTGTTGTTCAACATTGCACTAGAAGGTGTCATGCGGAGAGCCGGGTGTAACAGCCAGGGTACGATTTTCAACAGATCCAGTCAATTTATTTGCTTCGCGGATGACATGGACATTGTCGGCCGAACATTTGCAAAGGTGGCAGAACTGTACACCCGCCTGAAACGTGAAGCAACAAAAGTTGGACTGGTGGTGAATGCGTCAAAGACAAAGTACATGCTTGTGGGCGGAACCGAGCGCGACAGGGCCCGCCTGGGGAGCAGTGTTACGATAGACGGGGATACCTTCGAGGTGGTCGAGGAATTCGTCTACCTCGGATCCTTGCTAACGGCTGACAACAACGTTAGTCGTGAAATACGAAGGCGCATCATCTGTGGAAGTCGGGCCTACTACGGGCTCCAGAAGAAACTGCGGTCGAAAAAGATTCGCCACCGCACCAAATGTGTCATTTTTTTTTTTATATCTTTATTATAGAGGTTTGCAGCCCTAGGCTGGCTCACCTCTTATCCAAATGTGTCATGTACAAGACGCTTATAAGACCGGTTGTCCTCTTCGGACATGAAACATGGACAATGCTCGAGGAGGACTTGCAAGCACTCGGAGTATTCGAGAGACGGGTGCTTAGGACCATCTTTGGCGGTGTGCAAGAAGACGGTGTGTGGCGGCGAAGAATGAACCATGAGCTCGCCCAACTCTACGGCGAACCCAGTATCCAGAAGGTAGCTAAAGCCGGAAGGGTACGATGGGCAGGACATGTTGCAAGAATGCCGGACAGCAACCCTGCAAAGATGGTGTTCGCTTCCGATCCGGCAGGTACGAGACGGCGTGGAGCGCAGCGAGCGAGATGGGCAGACCAGGTACAGAACGACTTGGCGAGCGTGGGGCGTATCCGAGGATGGAGAGATGCGGCCTCGAACCGTGCATTGTGGCGTCAAATTGTTGATTCAGTGTTATCTGTTTAGATGTTAACTAAATAAATGAAATGAACGTTGCTAGCAGCGTCACACTGTAAATTGATTTCGGTGATAGGATTGTTTCAAACCAAACCACAACCTTGTATTTCGCAGTGAAACACTGCTGATACCAGAAAGAATAATTCAATGAAAAAATGTTGCTGTTTGGAGAATCCTTTCGCTAGTTAAATCGTGACAACAGGAACCGCAACTCATTCTTATTTATATACAGTTGAACCTCCAGGAATCTATGTTGTATGACTTAATATCGACTCAAGGAAGCAATTTTTTCCATACTAAAAATTGTTTTATGAGAACATCTCGGAACATCTCGATATTCCATGAGTCGACCGTTCTTTAACTATCGACTCATGGAGGTTTGACTGTAGATAACAATCTTTCTCAGGTTTGTATTTTGCATTCAAACCTAGGTTCAAACTGTCAATAGTTGAGCATATCGCAGCGCCGCACTCTAGATCGATTTGATGATTGCGAGCATGATTTTTTCTCCAAATCACAACGTTCCAATAATTGGAACTGGAAGAATTATTCTTATATTATCCGTCATTCGCAGTTAAATTTTCCGCTCCCAATATATATATGTGAACGATCCCAAGACGAATTCTATTGCCGTTAGGGAATATATTGCCTCAAAGCAAATGCAGACTCATTTTTTTATAGACGTTGTCCTGCAAAGTAGGCGGTTAGTCAAGAGTATTCACCATTCCTGAATGAGCACATGACCTTGGATCATATGTTCCGGGAGTTGCAAAACCATGTTAAGAACTAATTCAACTACAACGTATGGTTTTCATATTTCATTATTCAACGACACCTGAAATGAAAGTAAAATTAATAAGCATAGTATAAAACAAATAAGAAAACATGAACTCTAAGCAAATTATTTGTTGACAGAGAAATAAACAAATCAACAGATCAGTGGAAAACGGGGAAAATCATCGTCTGCCTAGAAGAAAATTTTAGTTCAGTGTTTGGAAACTGTTCTTGTCACACTCTTTATAGCATCCGCCATTATGGTGAGAATGGAAAACAGGCTGTCAAATTGCACTGTTGCGTCGAGTCGCATCGCACGTCGCGTTTACTCTGGCTTGCCCCTTAACCTTAATCCTAATCTGTATTGTGAATCTGATTAAGAAAAAAAAACGCAGTTTTTATTTGGAAGAGTTTTACCTCGTGTTGCACATATTGAGTTGACCACCATAAAATATGTCCTTCGGGAAGTTGTTCTAATAAGTTAGTTTGTTTGAAAGAATAGAATGCTTAGCACGATATATGAACGACGGGAAATTTTAAAGAAAATGGTAAATTTGTATTGATAATAAAATTTGTTATTATTCAGTTATCAGTTAATCACATGATTGATAACTAAATATCAAAACGATAATAAGGATAACTTAGCGTGTTATCAGTTTGTTATCATTTCAGTTATCTGCCTTTGCTCGGGCTACTATGCAGGACAACGTCTGCCGGGTCGACTAGTATCTATTAAAATAAAGCACAACATCCTTTCAGGACAGCCTTTATGTGAAATTGATCAAAGAACCCACGATTCATTCATTTGGTCCCTTGAAATAGAAAAAGGGGCCTGATCTCTGTCTTATGACGTTCACGACTATTTCCAGTACTGATTGTGGCAATAAGTCCACGAGGCGTCAATAGAACAGCCACAAAGGTATTGCTGTTCCAGAGATAGCTTTCCCTTTTACGGTTCATGAGCATGAGCATGACGACCGTGCATTTCGTAGTTGCTACTCCGTGATTAACCAGAACAATCGCAATTGCACAGGGAACCAATGGATGGAAGCATGGGATTTGCTCTCCAACCTCAATGTGCACAGTCCGAGAGCTCTACTATTTTAAATGGTCGATAACGGCGCTGGCCACGTCCTCACGGTCATCGGGGATGGGAAGGAATCGTTGATGCAATCACTCGCCCACTGCAAGCCGAGAACACCTCTGCACTCGCCACGAGTTCATGCGGAATTTGATTGGAATCTGGGGGTTGGGTTCTATGGCAGAGGTTCGTCTTGGTTAACGGGTTGCCAATGTGATAGTAATGAAAGGGTGGTATATTCTAATTGGATGCCGAAACGAGCTTTTTCGCTCATTTCGAATTCTAACAGTTACCTGCTAGAACTATAGTCAAAGTTGTAGGTGAATGATAGAAGATGGAAACGGTATGCAAGCCCATTTCCAGTTCTAGCGATTGCTAGAACATGAGAAATATATGGAAAGATACAAAGTAGAAGGAATGGAACGGGCCTGGGATTGAACCCATGACCTTCTGCGTATGAGGCAGAAGTGGTAGCCATATGACCACCAAGCCCGTTATAGCTTTCCCTTTTACGGTTCAACCTAAAAACTACTGCAAATGTTACTTCATACTTTTACTTAGATTTTTTCTAAGATGACAACACCAAATATCTGGATTTTGTTTCAGTGTTTCGAAGATTTTCAAACTGGCGGTAGAACTTTGACAGCTGCGGAATAACTTTGCGGAATTCGCAAAATGGAAAATTTTGAAAAGATCCGCAATATAGAATACCCCACCAGGCAAAAAGGGGAAAGATTGGTTTGATGTGGAGTACCAAAGAGCGGCAGATGAGAAATACCAGACCAGGAGTCGAATGCTCGAAGCGGCTACACGCCAAAACATGATATAAAAAAACTAAGGGCAGCTAAGAAAAACTCCACCGGCGTAAAAACGAGGGAACGAAGAAAAGGTACTCTCGGAGGCAGAGGGAAGTTTTGCCTGAAATGACGTGCGGACACACCATGCTGCATCGTGTCAGCATCGAGAAGGCAGCCCCTTCAACGAGATGTAGGTAGCGCAACCCTGGTAAGGTACTCTACCCAAGATTCTACAGTTATCAAGAAAGGCAAAAGTAGAGCAAACCGATTGATTCAACGGCAATGAATAAAGGACAACGATTCGAAAGTCGGAATTCCGGGCGGTTGATCCCATAGCGAACACTTTATTCAAGTACCACATCTACTATCGGGAAGCAGTTGAAGCGTGTTATCCGGTGGAAGCCGATAAGCGACCGCATTGGCGTGTTGAGAATGAAAGGCAAATTCTTCAACTATGGCCTGATCAGCATCTATGTCCCAACGAACGATAAGCCTGATTACGTGAAGGATGAGTTCTATGAGAGCCTTGGAGTGCGCCCAACACACGATGTAAAGATTGTCATCCGGGATGCAAATGCGCATATCGGAAGAGAAATTTTCTTTCGCAACCAACGATAATGGTCTGCGACTTGTAACCTTTGTTGCTGTTAGAGGGATGGCAATCAGCAGTACCTACTTCGCACGTAAGAATATCCGCAAACACACCTGGGAACATCCGAGTGGAGACACTTGCTCACAGATAGACCACGTGCTGATCGATAGATGAAATTTCACGGATGTTATAGATGTAAGGTCCTTCAGAGGTCCGAACATTGACTCGGATCACTACCTTGTAGTTGCAAAAAATTGGGCGCGACTTTCCATCGTCACGAATTCACGAAACAACAGAACGATGCGTTTCAATATCCAACGCTTGTCAGTTGACTGAACTAAAAAATACCACCAGAAGTTGGACGAGCGGATAGGAGATGCCACTGGATCTGGCGATGTCAACAGATTGTGGTAAATATTCACGAAGCTGTGACTACAATAGCGCAGGAAGTGTTAGTCGCTGCATAGTAGGGGCCAACGGAATGTATGAGAAAAAAATTGTCATCGAATTTCAAAAAACGACATTGCTCACAAGTTTCATTACCCCAAAATATGACCCCATGCGAAATTTGAGCTCAATCGGACATGATTTAGGGGTGCCTAAAATTCATCATAGTTTTGAAATTTTTAACCATGAACATTTTTCCAAATCGATTTTTTGTTTTTGATGCCAAATGACTTAAAAATGCATGATACGTCGAGATCTGATGTTATTTAAAAAGATTTGTTTTTTAAAAAAATCGATTTTTTCTCTTAGAACATTTTTGGGACTTTTTCAGATGATAAAATTGTTTTTCATCAAATTTTAAAACATCGGACGATATGCAAACGTTTTCGTAGCCAAAAATATCCCCCTATCCCCAAAATTTGAGATAAATCGGACATGATTTAGGGTTGCTACTTTTTTGTTTTTTGATGCCAAAGGACTCAAAATGCATGAAACTTTGAGAATTATTTTTTGAAAAAAAAATCGACTGTTTTGGAACTTCGAAAAAAAATTTAATGGCGAAAAAAGTTTTTTTTTTTGTGTTCTGTCCCTGCCTTTTTGTTCCGTAGAGCTCCATAGCTCTTGCCATCCGGAAGATGCTCCCAGTCGAACCATTCCTCGAGCATGACGACACGCCACATCGTCACTGACGCCAAATGCCCGGAAGAAAAGCTGAAATTTCCTGATCCCAAATCCTAAGCCCCGTCCATCCTTAAACATTGTAAACTAACCTCGAGTCACCACGAGTACGCTGGCTTCTACCCCCCTCTTACTAACCGTATAATAAAATGATATTGATTGTATATATCACAAAGAAAAATGGCTCCGTAAAGTGTTATACACGCCTGAGCCTACCAAATAAACGAAATTGGAAAAAAAAAAAATTTCATCGAATTTAAAAACCGGACGTTACGCGTACCCGGTCCAACAGAGAGCGGTACAGTGTAACAAGGGCAGAAGAGAAACGAATCCACCGCATAAAAAAAGGCAACACGAAGAGAGTGTGATAGCTGAAGCGCAGGAGAACATGGATAGAAACGATATGTGGAGGTTTTACGCAACTGTCAATGGCGCGCGCCAGTGCCCACCATGTGCAATGACCGAAAGGGGAATTTGTTGCTGACAGACAAGACTATGGTGGCAACCAGGTGGAAGGAGCACTTCGAAGATTTGTTGAACGGTGCAATTGAATGTGTATTAATGAGTAGGATGGACATAGTCGGCGACGGTCAAGCTGTGTAACCACCAACGCTGGAAGAGCTAAGAAGGCTCTAAACGAGCTGAAAAACAGTAAAGCTGCTGGGAAGGACGAGATCCCGGTCGAGCTTCTCAAATACGGAAGTGAGCAGCTGCATCAATCAATTACTACATTATCCAAAAAATGTGGGAGGATGACGAATTGCCTGCCGGCTGGTTGGATGCCCACATATGCTCAATCTATAAGAAAGGGCACAGACTAGAGTGTGTCAATTATAGAGGGATCACCCGTACAAAATCCTGTCGCGTATCCTGTTTAACAGACTGAGACCGCTTGAGGAGTCCTTCGTCGGCGAATACCAGGCAGGTTTTCGTGAGGGCCGATCAACGACGGATCAGATTTTTAGCTTAGCAGATGATCCTTGATAAATTCCGGAAATACAACTTGCAGACTCACCTTCTGTTCATTGAATTCAAAGCAGCGTACGATTCAATGAAAAGAAATGAGCTGTGGCAGATAATGCCCGAACATGGTTTTCCGGCGAAACTGATTAGACTGATACGTGTAACGTTGGATGGCTCGAAATCAAGTAATCGGATTGCAGACGAAGTGTCGTTTGTGACCTTAGACGGATTGAAGCAGGGTGATGCAGTTTCGAATTTATTGTTCAACATTGCATTTGAGGGGGGTATTATGAGATCTAGTGGTATTGGTGCTGAGGTAGTGCTTGATGGGGATGTGTTTGAAGTTGTTGGAAAATTTGTTTATCTTGAAACGCTTGTGACATGTGACACGTAAAGTGAAAAAACGTATGCATGCTGCTGCGAATAGGGCCTTCTACGGCTTACGTAATCAGCTTAGGTCCCGCAACATGCAGACGGAAACGAAATTTGCTCTACATAAAACTCTGATTCTACCAGTGACCCTTTATGGACATGAAGCATGGACGTTAAAATAGGCGGCCCGGATACCTTTCGGGGTTTTTGAGCGAAAAGTGTTGCATACAATACTCGGAGGGAAACTAGAAAAAGGTGTGTGGCGCAGACATAGCCAGGCATAGGTAGCATTTTCTTGGAGGCTGAGTCAATGTTGGTCCAATGTATTTGAGCATGTGTACGCCAGATAACGCGCACTTCCAACTAAACTGCCGTTATACGCATAACTGGCAAATATGCGTATGACGACAGAAAAAGCAACAAAACTGAAGTAGGACTCTTGCGATTAACTTTAACTTGACGACATGAATTTTCTTCTAACGAGTGGCCACTAAATAGCGGGAATGGAAAGAATGGCTCGGGAAGACAACTTCAAAACGGCCATCTCCGGATGATGCTTCTGATCCTATTGATGAGTTGCTTCCTGTCTTTGGCCTTCCAATCACCTTTGAATACAATGGAGCTCGGTCTACTTAAAATCCTTTAACAGTTTTCGAAACATTTTCACGTTCAAAATTGTCCACCGTGTACTTTTCCCACAATCTTTGTTCGCTTGAAAAAAATTGTACAATGCGGCGCGCATTCTTTCTGTTTTGACGTCATGTTTGAAACAACTGAACATGTTGGAGTATAGGTGTGTGAGCGACATTTTTCTGAATATTCGAAAGATTCCTCTACGGAAATATTTCTCTGAAAACATTAATATTCTCATAGAAAAGTATTGAATATTGAAATTCCCGTTTTTTAGTGACTACCCGTTACTTACTAGCGGCAGTACTTTGGACATAATCATCTTCTGTGTTCCTGAAAGGAACCGATTTATTTCCAATAATTCGCCTTTACAACCACTGACGGCAACCATTCCATAGACAGAATCTTGTGAGAAAAATTGCACTAAGAGCTTCTTTCATTGATGGTGACCAATCGATAATTTGTCAGACGCCACCGTTGCGAAAATGCCCTTTAATGCTGCTGCCCTTCATCGTTGCCGCTGGGATCAATACTGAACGTCCGCCATCGTCCTATTTCCGTGAAACATCGATCGAAACACGGGTCTTTTTAAGTCCATAAAACTGTTGACCCAAAGGTCTGTAACTGACATTTATCTGATGTTCGTGTTGGGAATGCACCTATGAACGATGTTGGTTGGTTCTGAAATTTTTACTGGGTATGACAGGAATTGAAATTTTTAACAGTTTATCGTAAATATTGTTGAGTCTCACTGGAGTTAGCAAACTGGTGGAGTCGATTGAAATCTCCAAAATCCATCGTAAAATAACGGGGTTATTAACGATCAAAATCTTACAAAGCTTTTGCAGTGAAATAAAGAGTTTTCGGTGGATAATTTCCAACCAATTTTCGTGAAAATTAAAAAAAAAATCACGTTGCTACATGGACTTTCCTCGAAAATTCATAAGAACAACTCTGAAAAACTTCTTCTGTTAATGCGAAATATTTTTTTTTTATAATTTATAATTAATTAATATATATTCTTTATTTTTATTTTTTTAAGGGACTTGCAGCCCTTGGCTGGCTCATCTCTTAGAAATTTTGAAAAATCAGAATAATTTCTTTTGGAGTTTCCCCTAAAAAAAATTGAATAGATTTCGGAAATTTGAAAAAAAAATAACTCTCACTTCTTATACTCATCCAATGTAAGTGAAAGCTTATGGGCTTGTGATTGCTGGTTGTATTCATTCATGTTAGGCCAAATAACCAACGAACTGAGTGCCTGAATAATTCATTTGTTTTGAGATAACGATCAATTTGTTTCCGTGAGGTGAAGAAGAATGCTTCTCTATTTTTTTTTCACGCGCTGAACTCCCTAGCTACGTGATATTCTGATGAAACAAAACACTGGTAAAAGCGATACGCAGCCCAAGCTTGGTAGGTTAGTGAAACCAAAACCATAAACAAATACATTATACTACGGTGTTGCCCCGTTTGTTGTTCAATTTTGTTGAAGATGTTCGTTCTCATGCGTGTTGAAAACGAACTTACAAGTTGACACCGATCTGTGTGGCCTTTTCCCGCCCGGCACATGCATGCTATCAAATTAGGGTACACTTTTTGATGGGTGGTTCTCTAAATTTACGCTGGGTAGTAAACGTATATCGCGCTCGAGATGCGTCTGGCATATAAACATTCTTTTGTAATGGATCGCTTTACATAAAATAATTCTAGATGAAGCAAAACGATCAGAGGAGAATCGTCTATGTATTTTTAAATTAGTTTTATAGTTAGCAATAAAGTGAACTTCTAAAGATTTTGTGATAGATTTGTACTGAACTTGAATCGTGAAGTATTTTCCAATCAACTATTCAATCGATCCAGTTATTGGTAAAGCTCGTCAATACTGAATGTGATGCTAGTGAAGATCATTATAAACACCGTATTCACTAGCAGACGAAATCAAGCGAAGTTCGAAACAAGACAACATTGCTGTTGTACTCTGCTACTAATTACTGTGTGCCGCCATATAGACCACATAATAGTAAAGGTGTATTTTTAGAACTTTGTTGGCGTGGCCGACTTTTTCAAACATTTTTGAATCTTTCTGATTGTTTAATTTTCGCAAATATTTGTCACCTCACCGAACAACACAAGGAACTTGTAGTGACGAGTAACGGATGTACCGTGCTCTTGGTCTCGATAAAAATATAGGAAGTAGACGATCAACAGATTCCGCAAATCCGGCTCTGTCATGAGTGCTTAATTTGTTTGACCATTTGATCCGCATCTTATCCCTCAGAGACATCGTGT
Source organism: Armigeres subalbatus (assembly GCF_024139115.2). Taxonomy (NCBI): domain Eukaryota; kingdom Metazoa; phylum Arthropoda; class Insecta; order Diptera; family Culicidae; genus Armigeres; species Armigeres subalbatus. The sequence continues at coordinate 142,423,182 of NC_085140.1, forward strand.
CTACAGTTTGAATGAAATCGGTGTGATGCGAGATCGAATTAAATGATGACATGACAGACGGAGTAGGAGCTGAGTCTAGTATGAACAAGGCACTGAAGGCGACCTTACTGTTGAGGTCGAAATGAATGTTTATTTCGAAGCACACATAATAAGAAGGAATACATATGTAGTGCAAACTTTCCAGGTTAGTAGAGACGCTCTGAACTTGACTGTTGAGAAAAGTAATGAGCTGTGAAGTGCACCCAAAGTGGCAACTTAAACCGAATTGGTTGCAGCAACTCATATCCGACTTCATTCGGTCGTACATAAGTCACGGAAACTCATCTGATCATTACCTTAAAACCAGAGAGCAGCAGTGAATTAACCTTACATTATCGTAACGACAGTTTGCGGTACCTAGCTAGACTGATCATCGAATTTTAAATGGTCACAGGCTATATACTCATCTTGATCTTGATACCCAACAGACTGTTATGCATCATGAAAAATAAATTATCGTGACAAAATTTGTGAGCTAGCCGCGTCTACACTACCACGCTGGCATGCTGAAATTGAGATTATATTGATCGCAAAATAACCCATTTGTGTGCTGATGGAATGACCTTTCTCTTTCAGCTGTGCTACCAATTTTTTCGATTGCTATGTTACTACGTAGACCTACTTGTATATTATCGTTAGAGATTTTTTGCAATTCCTGATCATAATATCTGGTTTATAGTGATGTTTGAGTGATAAAACGGCCTACTTTTCCATACCAATGACATGAGTGCTTTAATGAATATTATGAGTCATAATTTATGACATCAAATTCTCCAAAGGCAGATTTATCTATCGCCTTTATGGTCTATCAAGCACACAATGGGGCACGATTTACATGGAATCTGTTTATTTCTGCAGCAACATGATTTTTCGGCAAGATTGGTCATGTTAAGTGAATAATTGCCTGAACCTTTAGCCCACTTATCGGTAAGTAAATGTGTTGAAAGCCCATGTTCTTTTTCTTGTATTTTGCTAATAAATGTGTAATAATGCAAATACTAGCGTTTTATTGAATTATTTTCTGAACTCCACTAATTCTATTTTTTTGATTTTGTTTTCTATCGGAATAAAGAGCCTGTCAAAAGAGAACCCTTGCAAATATTAAAAAGGGAATAAGCATTACGAAGGATTAAACGAAATTTAAGCATTGGAAAGCTTACCCCAAAAATAATCATTAGAATGAGTGGATAGACTGAATATGATTTTAGATCAAAGTATAATCTATTTGGATTATATATTTTCATCCGTGTAACTGGTCACGGTTTTTGAGAACGATGGATACCCAAACGGAATCCCAAGCGTCATCCTCGATGGCTTTTGCCTTTAGTCTCGTACTACTACTAACAGCAACGAACACTCCTCCTTCTATAGTTTTCGCCCTGTTGTTTGAGTTGCGGTCACATCGGAATATCTCGTAGCCGTAGCCTATTAATCCATCCAACATTTTGGTAGTATATGCTGTCATCGGAACTCGGGTATTTGGACGATGGAGGACTGGAAATCGGAACATCAAGTAGGGTAACGATTGAATACTCAGTGTACTTGCCTGGAGACGGAGTTAGGAAGACCTCATCTTCTAACTCAGACGCACGATCGGGACGGCTGTTGGTCGCTGGCAGGAGGGGCTCGACTGTGTTGAGATGGATAGAGGCTACCTCAGAGCTAGCGGCAAGATTGCGTCCCGATGTCTGACTTGTAGTTTTCAAGTGAGGTTGGCTAAACGAACGACTTAGGGCAAAAAACGGATCATGGAGCGGATTGTTTCGTGCTGTGCTGTGTGCTATTTTGTGCGGTTGGTGAGCAAATGAATTAGTACGCGATCAATCGTATTTCATATAACCAAAAAGCGCACTTTATTGTGCTTTGAACAGCACTCAGAAAAATCGTATGATTTTCCGCTTTGAGCGGCCGGAATGTAATTTTTTTTTATTATCTTTATTAATGAGGTTTTCGGCCCTTGACCGGTTCACCTCATAAAATGTAAATTTGTTATGGTTTCGTTTGGCATGCCTGTTCGATAGGAAGGGAGTGAGTAGAATATTTTAAATGCGTTGTAATATATCCCATCTCATAGATGGCATCGTTTACTGGAGTATATCCATATAAAATATCCTTATCTAAAACAATACCCTTTCTCAAGATGGAGCGTGGAGATCATTTCACGTTGAGCATCCGTGCGAGACAGTGCATAGTTCGCGTACGGTCGATTCTTCTTCCGGTTTTTTCCTTAAAGCCATTTTTTTTTACCGAAACTGAAGTACTAGAGTGAAAGTGTGCTTATTTGAAGCAATCATTTGAAAAGTTTTCGTCGTTTTTCGCAAAAACAGACTTTTTTTTGCAAAACTCATCGGCGTCCATCGTCGCGCAGGCGAAGTCATCATCGCCCGAAGCCGACAGTCCCACCACCATCATCACTGATCGTGCGCCTCCACCAACAAAGGCGCTGTTGTCCCGACACCCGCAGCTGTAGCCTCGATCGCGGCACGGACGAGAGGCCGTCCGTTAGGTGTGTGCTGCTACAAGTCCCAGCCGTTGACATAGGGCTCCCATACACGCTCCGACATGTTGTACAACTTTGAGTCCGCCCCCAGGAAATTTGGTTCAGTCGGAGTAAAGTCGGACCGTCTGTGGGCAAGTTGTACTATTCAACAGTCGTACAACTTGTCCACAGACGGTCCGACGTTGCTCCAACCGAACCAAATTTCCTGGGGGCGGAGTCAAAGTTGTACAACATGTCGGAGCGTGTATGGGGCCCTATAGTAACGGGTGACCACTAAAAAGCGGGAATGAAGAGAATGGCTCGGGAAGAAAACTACAAAGAAGTACAGTTCAATCTGATATACGTTATATAAAGAATTGGCCTTAATCTTTAAACTTAGATTATTCAATAATATCATATGGGCTGTGGTCAGCCGTGCGGCGTAGTTTAATCTTGCAGGTATCACATGGCCGTTGGACGGCGGCCATCTCCGGATGATGCTTCTGATCCTATTGATGAGTTGCTTTGTGTCTTTGGCCTTCCAATCTCCTTTGAATACAATGGAGCTCGGTCTACTTAAAATCCTTTAACAGTTTTCGAATCATTTTCACGTTCAAGAGTGTGCATTGTATACTTTTCCCACGATCTTTGTTCGCTTAAAAAAATTGTACAATGCGGCGCGCATCCTTCCTGTTCTGACGGCATTTTTTTAAACAACTAAACATGTTGAGTTACAGTATTGAGGCGACAATTTTCTGAATATTCTAAGGATTCATTTACATATGGAAATATTTCAATATTCGCGATTTCTCAGCCAGAAAGAGAGCATAGAGAGCGAGCACAACGACCTCCGAGCGCTACAATGTTCACACTTTCTGGCATCGTGGAGCTCAACTTCTTCGATGCTTCCAACCCCGTGAAGAACATGGTCAAAACTGTTCTTCCTATTCTGACTCATCTCCTGAAGCAGCTGGCTTCGAAGTATTCTTCCAAAATTAGATATTTTCAAATTTTTAGTTAACAAATTACAATGCGATGCTTTTGCTTCATGTGAAACTTGGCTAACACCAGATGTGAACCTTCATTTTCCCGATTTTAACATCATTCGCCGCGATCGGGCAAATCCATAAGGAGGGGTGCTTTTAGGGATCAAAAAACAGCACTCCTTCTGTAGAGTCGATTTTGCTCCGATGTCAGGCACCGAAGCTGTCGCATGTCAGGTGACTATTCGAGGAAAACACCTCAGTATCGCCTCGATATATCTTCCTCCAAACACCGCGATATCTCGTAGAGATCTCTTGCACATCTGCTCGGTTATGCCCGAGCCACGGTTGCTCTTGGGGGATTTTAACTCCCAAGGAACAGGCTGGGGGAACTGTACGACCACAACCGTTCATCAATGATATATTTACGACCTCTGCGACGACTTTAATATGACAATTTTGAATACAGGAGAAGTTACACGAGTGGCCCCTCCAGCAAGAGATAGCCGTCTAGATCTTTCCATTTGTTCGAGCTCATTAGCGTTGGACTGTACTGTCCAAGACCCCCATGGTAGTGATCATTTCCCGATCGAAGTTTTAATTTCCAATGGACATAATCAATCCGCTTCTATCGACCTCTCATATGAGCTCACAAAGCACATCGATTGGGGGAAATATGGGGAGGCCATCACTGCATACAGTCGATAGAAACACAAAAGTCATCCATTATTGAGCATAACATAACGTATAGCTTTAAAAACCGTGCGGTTTAGCAAATCCGCCGACCGAATTAGAAGCGAATTGGTTGAAATAAGTAGTTGGATTGTCGTATAAATTAAATTTGAAAAAATAATCAGTATCAATTTCGACGGTAATTAGCTCTTTCCTGTTAGACTCGTACCAAAAGTCCGCAATATAACACATTTCGATATTCAAATACGATAATAAAAAGCTTTCGAATGCCTTACAAATATTCAAGGGAGTCTAACACAAAGCTATTGCCAACACACTTTCATTAACATCAATGAGCTAGGAGATTTATCGCGAAAAGATTTATGTTAGGTTATTTAAATTTGAACGGAAATCCAATGCTATTCGGTGATGAATAAAGTGGATGAACCGAATTAGGATACAGTTTTTTTATTTCATTATACGGGAGACATTCGCCAAATTTTTTCACGAAGCTGTGTAGGAATAGCAAATTACAAGAACGAAGCATGTCGAGAGTCTAAGATGATTAGCTGCATAGCAAACTATGCCCTCGAAATATTTCGTTTGTTAAACACACCCCATAACCTCGCCAAATCGGTTTATCCTACCAGAGAAAGACTGTGTCGTTCTTGGTGAGCATTGCCGTTGCTTTATGTTATTACTTCGGTGCTATGTGCAGCACGTTGGCGGTTGCTAATTGAGTGGAAAACGCGGCTTGGTTTTCATCACGGACTTTTTTCTGTGCCATGCGTTTTTGGCGCGTTCCTTAGCTGTGGCCGTCTTCGTTGTCGCCGCTGTGTTCATTGAACGATCTTGGATAGCCCGCGGTGTGATTGTCGTTAAACTGTCAGTTCCATGTGGTTCGTTTTCGAACGATGAGCTGATAGGCGAAGGATTTATTGCAGCTGTTTATGCAGGCAAGGCCCCCTTAACATCCGGATTTGTGGATTGGCCGTAGGAAATTGAAGTTTGTGGTCTTGTGATTGACGCTTGTACTCATTTGGATCATTAAGGTTTGGGGAAAGATTTACTACGTCGGTGTGTTGGAAATTTGGTTAAAGACATAAGTTGAGTACGCTATAGGTTGAGAACGGCTACTGCTCCATCACTTTAGAAATATTATATCGTAACAAAAAATAAGATAAAAGCAAAAAAATCGAGTAGTGTTACCGAAAACGAACGGATGAAATAAGTACCTTTTCTATGTTTCGGGATGATATGGATGTGGATACTGTTACATAATGTAATCGATGTTGATTAGGACAGATCATGTTTCAAGATTGTTTCAAAATCCTAACTCATAAATCCTAATATGTAGCATTTATTTGACAATTTAATCTGAATTAAGGACGGAAGTCGGGTCCATCTTAGCCGTGCGGTAAGATGCTCGGCTACAAAGCAAGACCATGCTGAGGGTGGCTGGGTTCGCTTTCCAATCCGGTCTAGGAAAATTTCGGGTTGGAAATTATCTCGAATTCCATTGGCATAAAAGTATCATCGTTCTTCTTCTTATTATTGGCATTACATCCCCACACTGTGACAGAGCCTTAGTGTTCGCAGCTTAGTGTTCATTAGGCACTTCCACAGTTATTAACTGCGAGGTTTCTAAGCCAGGTTACCATTTTTGCATTCGTATTATCATGAGGCTAGCACGATGATACTTTTATACCCAGGGAATTCGAGACAATTTCCAATCCGAAAATTGCCTGGACCGGCAACGGGAATCGAATCCAGCCACCCTCAGCATGGTCTTGCTTTGTAGCCGCGCGTCTTACCGCAAAAGTATCATCGTGTTAGCCTTTTTTACAAGGAGTAATCTGCCGTTCTACGCATAACTGTCCCATGTACATAGAAATCCCAGCGAACATGGGATAAATTGTGTATGACGATAGTAATGAATTATGCACTGACCCAGAAAACGCGTAGTAGTTGCCAAGCTACCACATGGCAGTGTATCGGAGTGTGGGATTCTCCTCATTCACACAGGCACTTACACCATTTGAGACTTACTTGGATGCTCACTGCCTGGGCCAACAGATACTACACTAAGACACAAGCAGCAGTAGCAATCAAGTGAAATGTCGCCAAGCGATTATAAATTGCACTTAAAACAAAGTATGAGTGTGATTCTACCTACACTTGTCCCCCATACACAAAGCCGCTCAATGCTTCACTGCGAGGACTCCACAATATGAAGGAAAAAGATCTCATTGCGGAACTCGAGAGCTGCGTATTGAAGCCAATCACGGTGCACAAAATCGTTCGTCACGACAAGGCGAGGAAGTTTCACGACCAGCTTTATCTAGTCCATCTAGAGCATGGCTCCTGTTCCTGGTAGGACTTGGATCAGGTTAGGGAGATAAACTACACATTCGTCGACTGGGATCGATACCGACCCGTGCACGGCAACGTGACCCAGTGTACCAACTTTGGGCACGACATAATCGTTCATGACCATAAATGGCAAAGTGTGCGACAAGATGGAGGTGGTCGATCCGAAGTGCATCAACTGTGGCGATAAATATCGGGCGAGCGGAGTTCCTGGAAACTTGAAAGAAGGCTTCCACAAGGACCCTGGGCTCTTCAGTAAGTCGGCATCAGCAGTCTAGGCGAAATTACAACCGAGCGAAATTACAGAGAACATCAACTACGAGGCGCCTCTCGAAACTTCGGAGGACATCGACTTGCAGCTGCGCTCCATCGAACAGACGATTTCGGTGGCCCGGTAGCAGCTCACCAGGTAAGCAACACCCTAACCATTGATACACTCACCAAAGATTTGATCCGTTTACGAAATGTTATTCGCAGGCAGTAGCAGCGTACTGGGCTGCCTGCGCTTAAGATACGTTGCAAGCGTTTGACAAAAAGCATCCAGTCCAGAATGGTGGACCTCGGAAATAATGATTTCTCCAATAAGAGGCCTGGATGACCTGACAGAATATCTCACCAGCTGGAAGCTCTGTATCAACGCGGCAAAGACCCAGGTCATCATTTCCCCCCCACGTCAGTGCAAGTGGAATGGGCCAATGAGGCCGAGTACCTTGGCTTGACCCTCGACACCAAGCTTATTTTACGTCAACAGGTTGACAAGACGGTGACAAAGTGCAACGATTTGTTGAAACTACTGTACCCTCCCTCTGATTAACCGACGGTCATCATTGTCCCTGAAAGATAAGCTTGCTGTCTACAAGCAAATCATCATCCCCGTGATCGATTACGGCAGCGGTTCTCAACCTTTTACTTGAGAGGTACCCCTTCGAACTATTTCATTAATTGAGGTACCCCCTATTTTTTTGCTGTAAATGAAAAAAGTGTAAAACATAACATACACCTGTGTTCAGAATAATAGCAGCGGAAGCCGTTTTTCATACAAAATGCTGTAACTTTGTACCCCGATGATCGATTTAGCTGAAATTTTGGCAGTGAACTACAAATATGTTGAAATTTACATATACTAAGTAGCATTTTTTTTCGAATGACGCGTTCAAAAATTACGCACTAGGTCAAATTGTTCAAAAAAATAGCAGTTTTTATTTTTGATATATTGGCCAATGCATATGTCAAATTCCACAACTTGTATTTTTTAAATTAAAAACTTAGTGTCTCGCAGCACCTGAATTCAAATTTATAACTTTCCAATCAATAATTTTCCTGATATTTCCAAAACAAAAACTGCTATTATTTTGAACAATTTGACCTAGTGCGTAATTTTTGAACGCGCCACTCGAAAAAAATGAAACATAGTATGTGTAAATTTCAACATATTTGTAGTTCACTGCCAAAATTTCAGCTAATTCGATCATCGGGGAACAAAGGCTTGTCAAAATTGACCATTTTGTATGAAAAACGGCTTCCGCTGCTATTATTCTGAACACAGGTGTATATGAAAAATGGACCTGAAACCTAACGGGATTTATGGCTCTCTAAAAAGTTGGCTGAACCATGGCTTTATCTTTCAACAGGACTTTCATAACTATTGGAGCCTTCCGAGCCTCTTGAATGGAGATTTCCGAGCCTATTGTACGAAGTCTTCCGATCCTCTTAAATGGCGGCTTTCGAGCCACTTAAAATGAGGCCTCTGAGCATCTTGATAGATCGCTTCAAAGCCTCTTGTAAGATGAATTCGAGCCATTTGAACGGAGGCTTCGGAGCCTCTTGTAAGAAGTTTTTCGAGTCTCTTGAAAGGAGACTGTCGAATGACTTGAGCCGCATGAAATGAGGACTCTGAGCCTCTTGAAAAAGCTTTTCGAGCATCTTGAAAGGAGCCATCCAAGTTTTTTGAAAGAAGGCTTCCGAGCCTCTTAAATGCATGTTTTCGAGCCTCTTAGAGCCTTTTGAAAGTAGGCTTACAAACGTTTTGTAAGGAGGCCTTCGCCTTGCGTGCCTTTTGAGTGGAGGCTCCCGGGCCTCTTGGGAGGAGGCTGCCGGGCCTCTTGAAAGGAGGCTGCCGGGCCTCTTGAGAGGAGGCTGCCAGGACTCTTGAAAGTAGGCTGCTGGGCCTCTTGAAAGGAGTCTGCCGGGCCTCTTGAAAGGAGGCTGCAGGGCCTCTTAAAAGGAGGCTGCCGGGCCTCTTAAAAGGAGGCTTCCGGACCTCTTGAAAGAAGGCTTCTGAGCCACTTAAAAGATTTCTAGTCTCTTGAAAGGAAGTTTTTAAAACTCTAGAAAGAAGGCTTCCGAATTTTTTTTAATGGTGTCTCCCAAGCCTCTTGAAAGCAGGCTTCTAAACTGCTTGGAAAGAGGTCTCGAAAAGCGTAGAAAGATGCTTCTAATCCTCTTGAAAAGAAGCAACTTAGCTTTTCAAAAAAAAAAACTTCGTGCCTCTTAAATTGTGGCTTCCGGAACTTTAGATTCGAGATTTTTGTTTGAAAGCATATTTTTAACATATTATCCAACATTTTGTAGAGGTGATGCAGCCTAGGGCTTAAAACCTCTCAAATAAGGACAAAATAAAAACATTTTGTTTCAATGAGGTAGACCGCATTGAAATTTTTAAAATTTGTTCATTCGACGTTTTGTGCTTTTGATCTGTTGTCCACAGTTCTTTATACTCTGAGCGAGTTGTGGAGGGCAGGATTCAATAGGCTTTGATTTACTGATCGTTATGCATATTATGTACAAGATAATGTTTTGAAATTGAAAACATTACACTTTATCAATAAATTTTGATTGGAATTGAAATACATCCGCCATTACCCATTTTTGTCCGAGGTAGGTATCCTCAGGGGTACATGTACCCCAGGTTGAGAACCGGTGGATTACGGCATGCTGGTCTGGGAGTGCTGTTCTAAAAGGCAGCCCTTGCTTTGCACCGTTCAATATGCAAAAACGATCCGTAAATAGCATCTACGCTACCATAAATCCATAAAATAGTTCGGGAGATTCCATAAAGAATAATTTTATGATCCATAAAAATGAAATGAAAAATGATCCATAAAATCTATATTTTGATCCATAAAATTTCAAATTTGAACAATTTTTATATATCACCAAAACTGTGGATCATATTACTGAAATTATGGATCATCATCACGATAAAAAATGCGCAAATTTGAAGTTTTATGGATCAAAATATAGTTTTTTATTGATCATTTTCCAAAGATTTATGGATCATTTGTCATGGAAAAATAGCAAGAATTGTATTGTTTTTCTTGACCATGTTAATGGAACATATTTCCCTATTAATTGCTAAATTTTAGCTTACTTATGGATCAAAAAAATGGAAATCTTTATGGAATCTCCTGAACTATTTTATGGATTTATGGTAGCGTTTTATGGAACATTCAGATATTATTTATGGATCGTTTTTCATTTTTTTTATGGATCCGTATTTATTGTTTATACACGCTTAAAATCAATAACACAGAGATATATTTGCTTCACACAAAACGGACGTAATGCGGAACAACACCTAGATGAGCGACAGTTACACAGCCACAAAAATATCTCGTGTGGTTTTATTGAAGCTTGGATTTCAATATTTTCAACAGTATTTGGTTCCTCATGAAACAAGGAATCTGTACAAACGTTTACATGTTAAAAAGGGCCGTTATCACGACCGTACGAGGCATTTTTGTGCCTGTGTAACTGTCGCTCATCTAGGTCACAGACAAACAGACATAACAGTTTGAACATTTTTCTGGAAAAACCATCGCTCAACTCCTCTATCACCATCTTGCGAGCATGTTACACGAAACAATGTTTCGTATGACATTGTCACCAAAAGGCGCTGAAGTGAAATGTCAAACTCGAAGGATTACGACACTAGCGCCTCTTGTTGTGAAACGCGCAATCAATCAAATTCAAATTGATCGTTGAAGTCATGGTCGATGGTAGTTTCTCTACTGTTACGTCTGTTTGTCTGAGTCTAGATGTTGTTCTGCATTAGGTCCGTTTTGTGTGAAGCAAACACATCTCTGTGTTATTGATTTTAAGCGTGTATGCAAAAGTATGTTTTGCCGTTCTAAAACTCTTCATCGAGTTTTAAACAAGTTCTTGAGGATGATCGTCAACACCCCTCCCAGGACAAGAAAATCTGATGTCCACCGTCTGCCTGTGATAAAAACTCTCGAAGAGCGTTTTAGTAGATTATCAAATTTTGTCGTAATTTTTAGTGTAAATATGTGGTGTGTAAATAAGTTATCAAATTAAAAAAAAAATCAATGCCTTTAAAGGCTACTAGGTAGTGAAATACTTCTGTTAGTTGGTCTAAGATTTCATGCTGTCAATCCAGCGAAAATATATATACAATAGAAATTCCGAACTGCCGTTGCTATTTTGACTATAGCTTGATAAAAAATAATCTTCAACCGCTCTGCAGCTTTAGTACTCAGTTACTTTTGTATAAGATTTTAATTGAAATTTGCGTGCTACTTACCAAAAATTAAAATGAAAAAGAGCAATAATATCCTGCAAGTGTGACAGCGATATTCTTGACTCCAGAAGCTCCACTTGTTTAGATACATGTTTTACATTTCTACCTCCTAAACGTAAATAATCATCGCCCGCTTTTACAAGCCCACCAACAGAACACAAATATTTGCCACTTTCCGTTAGGCAAAATCTTCCCTATGATTCATAGCCACAATGAGGATTTATATCACATTTCACCACCGCGGGGTGACCGTATCGTGATTGGCTGAAAATCGTATCCATTCAACTTCACTTATCCGATGTTTCACGAATAACCACTTGACTTTTCAGCTGTATTACTCCCAGCAATCACTTTCACTGGCAAAAAAGCGGAAAATTGCCCGTTTGATCAACACCGAAACATTAACCATACGCCGCCGGGTCACTTGAACACGCTGCTATCCTTACCATCCTTCAAAAAACGTTTTCAGTAGAACACTGCGTGGTTGTGAGAAATTTCATTCGATATTTGCATTGCAACTGATCTGCTGCTTGTTGACTTGAGCGCACCGCCACCGCGCGGCTCGCGTACATCTGATTCTTCTTCTGGTTGCAGATTCTGACGCGTTGACGGTCGTGCTCGTAAGCGATCCGGTTTGTTGAATCCACTTGTTTGCAGTCGGTCGAAATCAAGCACTGAAATTTGTCGCCAGTGTATAATTTTCTGATGCTATACCGTCGTTGCCCGCAGCCGTCACTAAAATGTAGCGTAATTAATTAATTAAAATATAATTAGACTTTTTGCAAAACAACCGCGACTATAGGGGACACTAGTACGGCAGCGCACGCATAACTTTAGCCTCTAGCAAACAGCAAATATTTAGCTAATCCGGAGGGACACACCGCAGCACAACAATAAGCTAACTTAAATCATAAAAAAACATTTCTTCTCGGGAATTTCTCGCGTAGATCATTTAATTCCCTTCGCCGACGGTTCGCGGCATCATTAATCACTTTTAGCATTAAAACACTTATTTGAAGCCGAATGGCACTGCCGTTTGTTTTCCACTTTTTGCGGCATGTAGGTTGTCAGCGGATGATGATCGTTGGAGAATTATAGCTTTTCAATCCCCAAAAGGACGCTCCTCGTTGCTTACGCAGGTTTTTGCACGCGTTTGTCTGGGATGCGTGGATCGCGCGCACACCGCGTTTACTCTGACCGATCGGTGAACAGGCGTAGAACAGCTTGCTGTCGCTTCGAGAGTTCAGCTGCGATTAACTATAATTAGCCAAGAGCGAGGCTATCTCACTAGAATGGATTCGTACTTGGTTGCGTTACTCGCACTCTCGCGGACTGCTTCTATGTTTGAGTGGAGGCGTGTTTAGTAGAGCTAAATGTTTAGTTGGCAGAATCATATTTTGCTAATTTAGTAAGTAGTAGTAAAATTCTTCTTTATTGTTTCATTTTCTGTTCTACAATTATTTTTTACATGTACAGTGCTCGGCCGGCTTGGCCCTCCAACTTCAATTTAAAATTTTTATGTTTACATTGTTATTTAAGTGTTAATATGATATATCATGACGGCCTTTAGGAGGCGCTGGTGTGTTTTTTTTTAATTTGATAACCTAACTACTATGTACACTAATATTTACAATAAGAAATTTGATAACCTAGATTGGAACTAGCGCCCTAATTGGAGCCTGATCCGAATGCAAGCAACGGACCCTAAACTTTTCTTTACACTCACCAAAGCGTTCATGTAAGGTTTTTATTCCGGCCAGACGGTGGACCTCGGATGTTCTTGTCCTGGGAGGGGTGTTGAGGATCATCCTCAGGAATTTGTTTTGGACCCGTTGAAGTTTGAGGTGGTGGGTTTTAGCGCAGCTCTCCCAGACCGGCATGTCATATTCGATCACAGGGAGGATGATTTGCTTGTAGACAGCAAGCTTATTTTTCAGGGACAATGACGACCGGCGGTTGATCAAAGGGTACAGTAGTTTCAACAAGACGTTACACTTTGTCACCGTTTTGTCAACCTGTTGCCTGAAAATAAGCTTGCTGTCGAGGGTCAAGCCAAGGTAGCCGGCCTCGTTGGCCCATTCCACGGTCGTGCCATTGAGGATGATTTTACAGTCCCCAGGCGGAACAAGTTTAGGGGATTTGGAGTGGGGGAAAATGATGACCTGGGTCTTCGCCGCGTTGATACAGATCTTCCAGCTGGTGAGGTACTCTGTCAGGGCATCCAGGCCTCGTTGGAGTTTTGCCACTAGCGCTCTGATCACTCTACCGTTGTAGACGATGGATGTGTCATCTGCGAACAGAGACAGAATGCCGCCTTCTGGAGGTTCTGGCATGTCGGAGGTGAACAGATTGAAAAGCAGGGGCCCGAGGATACTGCCCTGGGGAACGCCTGCGACGATGTTGTGCGCATTGGAACTCGCTCCGCTGATTGAGACCCGGAATGTCCTTGCCGACAGGTAATTGTTGATGATTTTCACCAGGTAGCTGGGAAGATTGTAGCGTTGTGGTTTGTACACCAGGCCATCATGCCATACATTGTCAAATGCCTTCTCGACATCGAGTAAGGCCATGGCGGATGTTTTCGAGACAAACTTGTTCCGTCTGAGGACGTTGGTAACTCGGGTCAGTTGGTGTACAGTTGACCGACCGCCGTAACCGATGATGAATAGCTTTTTCGAATAGCTTGGATAACCCTGAGAGAAGGCTGATGGGTCGATAACTTTTGGGGGAGGAAGGATCCTTCCCAGGCTTCCGGATGGGGATGACTTTCGCTGACTTCCAGGGCGATGGGAAGTAGCTAAGCCGGAGACACTGATTAAAGATCAGCGAGAGGTGCTCAAAGAACGGAGCACTCATGTGTTTGAGCTCGAGATTCAGGATGCTGTCGAAGCCTGGGGCCTTCATGTTCTTCGACGATTTGATATAGGCCGTCAATTCGTCAGCTGAGATCTCCAACTCCTCCGAGAAGTCGTTGGGAATCAAATGGATGTTGTTAGCATGCTCGTTGACGGCTGCTTCGTGTGGACTGACGATGTTCTGCCCAAGATTGTGTGAGCTGACGAAGTGACGACCTATTTCAGCGACATTCTCTGCAGGAGTTATCAAGCGATCCTTAGAGCCATTATTGTCTAGTGGGATCAAAGGTGGAATGGGCCGAGGCTTGGATTTTAGAATTTTGGTCATTTTCCAGAACGGCTTAGCATAATCTGAGAGAGTGCGGATCTTATTCGAGAAATCGTTATTTTTGAGGTCCACCATTCTGGCCTTGATAATTTTTGTGATTCGATTGCAGCGTGCCTTAAGCTCAGGCAGTCCAGTGCGCTGAAACTGCCTGCGAGTGACATTCCGCAATCGAATCAAATCTTTGGTGAGTGTATCGATGTTTAAGGAGTTGCTTACCTGCCGAGCCGTCGGTACGTGTTGCTCTCGGGCCGCCGTGATCGCCTCCTCGATAGCGCACAGCTGGCGGTCGATACTTTCCGGCGTCTCCGGACGCACCTCGTAATCGACGGTGTTATCGACGCACTACTGGAACCGCTGCCAGTTCACTCGGTGGTAGTTCTGCCGTAACTGCTGGTGCCGATTGACCGAGGAGCCCAGTTCCGCCACCACCGGATAGTGATCCGAACTGAGCTCCTGGTATACAACCGGCTGCGAGACGTGGTCACTCAGGTTTGTTACGTAGAGGTCGAGCGTTGCGTGGACACCGGACCGACTCAGCCGAGCGGTGGAATCCGGGCTCAGGATCGTGTAGTGGCCTTCCTCCATGTCGTTGCTCCAGATGGTGCCGTTTCGATTGCCGCGACTGTTGCCCCAGGCTTGATGTTTGGCATTCAAGTCGCCGGCAATGATATACTGGCCTTGCCTCCGCGTCAGCTTGACGATGTCCCTCCGAAGGGCAGCCGATGATCCATCGCCGGCTTTGGCTTGCGTTGGACAATACGCCGCGATGAGCGCGATTGTGCCGACCGAAGTGGTGATTTCGACACCGATGGCCTCGATGACACTGAGCTGGAAGCTTGGAAGCAGACGACAGTTAATGTTGTAGCGAAGAGCGATGGCCACACCACCTCCCCTGGTCGGCCGGTCGAGTCGCACGATGCGGAAGTCCGGGATGTTGATGTTCACCTCCGGTTTTAGGTGCGTTTCGGTGATGAACGTCACGTCTATTTCCTTCTCCTCAAGGAAATCCTTCAGCTCGATTGTTTTGCTCTTTAGCGAGCAAGCGTTCCAGTTGACCAGGCCCACCCTAGCAGCCATTTTCAATGATGAACATGCCAAGTGTGAAGACCTGGTAGAATCGGGTTTTGCAGCCGCGCAGTCGAGTGGCGAGCTGCGCGAAGATCGGCATCAGTTGCTCCGGAGTGTACAGCGGGGCAGATTCTTCCGGTGGGACGGCTTCGTTCTCCGACTGCCGACGGAACCCAGGAGGAGGAAGCGGGGGCCATTCGCTGGTGGATGGTGCCGACGATGCTGGAGCTTGGACCGATGCAGCTGCCGCTGCCAGTCGCTTGTGCGGCTGTAGCGGTGGGAGTATTGGAATCACACGACGGGGAGCCGGGATAGCTGGAAAGTTCACCTCGTTGATTACAGGAACACGGTTCTTCTTCGGAATGGTCCTGGTGGAAGCCTTCTTCCGGATTTCCAGGAACTCGGCTCGCTTTGGGCAGCCCTTTGTGGTGGCCTGATGTTTGTCGCCACAGTTGGCGCACTTGGGATCGGCCACCTCCATTTTGTCGCACTCGTCAGTCGGATGGGGTTCGCCACACTTGTTGCAGCGCGGCTTCATGCGGCAGTTCCTGGTGCCGTGCCCGAAATTGAAGCAGTTGGTGCATTGCGTGACATCGCGGTGCACTGGCCGATATCGCTCCCAGTCAACGACGGTGTAATTTATAACGCCAACCAGCTTCAGGTCCTTCCAGGTAGTGGAGCCGTGCTCCAGATGGATCAGGTAAAGCTGGTCGCGATATTTCCTCGCCTTGTCGTGACGAGCGATCTTGTGGACGGCTACTGGCTTCAGTCCGCAACTTTCAAGCTCTGCTTGGAGCTCTTCCTCCTTCATGTCGTGAAGTCCTCGCAGCAAAGCCTTGAGCGGCTTCGTGCCGGGGTGGTCATGAGTGTAGTACTCATACTTGTGGACCTCGAGGAACTCCACGACGGATTGATGATGGTCCCTGTTGGCCGGCATCACTTTCACGCCTTCGCTGCAGAGCCGAAAAGTACATTTCAGTCCCTTTGCGATCAGCTGGCGAATTTTTGGGCGTAAATCAGGCGGATCGCCCTTCACAAACACAGGCGGGCACTTCTCCTTCCGCTCTGGTTGCACCTGCGGCAGCTGCGATTGCTGCTTCTTCCTCTTTTTCGGCGGATTGCCGGCGTTATCAAGCGGCAACGGCGAGAACATGTTGCTCTGCAAAAGCTGCTTGGAGGGGTTACCCGCGCCTCCAAGAGCAGTGCGCTTAGGCACTTTTCCCGCGACCGAATCGGCCACCGAGTCTCCCATGACGGGTCCGGGAGAAAATAACGTCGTTTTTTGCTAATTTAAGTTCATTTTAACTCTTTCTTTTCTACGACTTTTTTCAAAGATTTCAATAGGAAGGGATCACCTTTGATAAAAATTACTCTAGTAAATTTATTTTATTTTGTGCTACCGTAGCGTTTGAAATTAATTTTTTATTTTTACTTTTCAAAATGGTTGCTAATTTCGTTTGTTGGCACCGAAACATGATCAGTTGTCGGCACCTCAATTTCCAAGAGAGATATCAAGACAAATTAAAGTAAATTACCTAATTTCAGGTTATTAGCCACGATGTAAGCAAAAACAACCATTTTTGACAACATTTAAAAAAAATATATACTGTAGATACTTAGGCTAGGTGTACCAGTTGTAGCTATAGCACCAGTTGTCGCACTAGTGCTTTATATGCCAAATGACCAATCAAATCACCGCAAACCAAGTTCATATCAATAAAGCATATTCATATGACACGATAACACCTTTGATTTCCTCTAAAACAAGCAAAGCATAATTGTAAAAATGACACTAGTGGTCCCAATTTGGCCAGTCCCATAAGAAAACAATGGGATTTGCCAAATAAGGAACCAAAATTAAGAATAGTGCCATAACTGGTGCATGCGTTCCTATTATGGATTAATCAATTTTGAGGATAATAACAAATTTTATTGTGCTTTTCACAGCTGTTCTAAGGAGCAGGAAGTAAAACCTTTCGCTTGATATATAAAGTCCACCCACATGCCTTTTACTTATTTTTTAAAAATAGCTGTTCTTATGTATGGCGACAATTGGTACACCGACCCTATATGTTATTAATTTCATTGCCATTTACAAAATAAATCTTGGTATTTTCAGTTATAACGTGTAATTTCGTGTAATCGCTTCAACCGCTAGACAAGAGTAAACATACAGCAGTTTCAGTGTACTAAAAAGTTGTGTGCATTATTTTGCGCCGGAACAAGTTATACGATTCTGGAATACCCCTAAAAAAAACACATTTTCTCAAATAATTTTTCAATTTTAGCAGATAGAGCATAGCTATGTTCGACGAAAACGTGTATGTTTGTTAGCTAAACAACTTTGTAGAAGGTGGCAAAAGTGCCTGGAACAAAGAAATAAAATTGTGCTAAAAAAACTGATTTTAGGAATCTTCCACAGAAAACATCACATTAGTATTTCGTATTGTATAAGCCATAAGTATGGGGTGTCTTTGGTGAAGTGGCTTAAAATACCATCCGCTACAACTTTTCCATCCGCTACACTTTTTCTTTACTTATCCATCTAAATCAGATGGCACTAGGCGCATATCTGGTTCAGATGGATAAGTAAATTTTTTATCTGACTTTTAGGTGGATTAATCATTTCGTAGATTTTCTCAAAAGATGGCTCGACGAATTGATGTGATGTCTGTATGTGTGTGTACAAAAAAAAAATGTGAGACACACTTTTTTGTACTTACCCTTATCCGATTTGCTTGCAACAGGTTGCATTTGACGCAGAATCCTTCCTTATTTTTTGCTATTTAAAATTGGCGCAATCGGCTATTGCGTTCCGGAGTTATTAAAAAACATTGATTTTTCCCCATTTTTCCCAAGGGCCCCCCCTTGGAAAAAAAAAATTCAAAATCGATTTGTTTTTTAACCTGCTGCAATGCATTCAAATGAATGCAAATAAATGTGAATTGATGGAAATAACTGAATCTATCTCCCTAAAGTGCAATTTTGACCTCTCTTATGCTTTTCTTGTTACTTTTGATGTGTTTCAAGAGAAAGGCAAAAAGTTGGATTATTCTGGGTTTTTCGCCTTTTTTCTTCCTTCTCCTCTCTTTCTTTTCACTTCTTCCATCTCTCTTCTTTTTATTATTTCTTTATTCTTCTTTACTTTCATCCTTTTCGACCTTTTGTCTCTTTGGGCCATAGTTCTCATGAACAGTCTGTAGGACGGATAACTAAATCGTCCGAAAAGGTGTTTAGATTTTAGATTTCTTGTATTTAGATCTATTGATTATAATGACATTTAACAGATTAAGAGTTTGAGAGTTCGACTGCTTATGTTAAACTATTGGCGAGGCTTCGGCTTTTCTGTCTGGACATTTTTTTAAAAGACAGGAGCACCGTCTTCGACCAGAGGTCGTACAGACTGAACACTTAACACCTAGCATGAGACACCGGACAGGACATATAACACCCAGTGGACCAGCGGAGAATTTTCCGTATCACGAAAAGTTCGAACCGACACTCCATAGCACATGAGTCTAGGCGATTTACGTCGCTAACCGTATGGCCACGAAGTTCTTCACCATATTTTTAGAATAACGGAAATATCTTAAACGGTAGTCGCAAATCTATCTATCTATCTATCTATCTATATCTATATCTATCTATCTATATCTATATCTATATCTATCTATATCTATCTATATCTATCTATATCTATCTATATCTATCTATCTATATATCTATATCTATATATATAAAACTCAATGTTTGTATGTTTGTATGTATGTTTGTATGTATGTTCCAGCATAACTTCTGAACGCATTGACCGATTTCAACCAAATTTGGAACACTCATTCTTTATCTTAAGGAGACGACGATAGGGTGGTTATGGATGTTGTTTGGAAAAGGGGGAGGGTGTGGGGGGAGGGGCATTGCTTAGTCATCGATCAACTCAGTGTACCTTCTGAACCCCATGGCCGATCTCAACCAAATTTGGAACACACATTTTTTATCTTAAGGAGACGCGAATAGGGTGGTTATGGATGCTGTTCGGAAAAGGGGGAGGGTGTGGGGGGAGGGGTTTATTGTTCAGTAATCGATCAACTCAGTGTACTTTCTGAACCCCTTGGCCGTTCTCAACCAAATTTGGAACACACATTCTTTATCTTAAGGAGACGACGATAGGGGGGTTATGAATGCTGTTCGAAAAAGAGGGAGGGTGTGGGGGGAGGTGTATTGCTTAGTACACAGTGTATCTTCTGAACCCCGTGGCCGATCTCAACCAAATTTATAACACACATTCTTTACCTTAAGGAGACGACGATAGGTCGGTTATGGATGCTGTTCGGAAAAGGGGGAGGGTGTGGGGGGAGGGGTATTGCTTAGTCATGGATCAACTCAGTGTACCTTCTGAACCCCTTGGCCGATCTACACCAAATTTGGAACACACATTCTTTATCTTAAGAGGACGACGATATGGGGGTTAGGGATGCTCTTTGGAAAAGGGGTATGGTAAGGGGGGAGGGCTATTGCTAAGTTATCGATCAACTCAGTGTAACTTCTGAACCCATTGGTCGATTTCAACCAAATATGAAACAGACATTCTTTATCTTAAGAAGACGACGATAGGGGGGGTTAGGGATGCTCTTTGAAAATGGAGGAGGGTGAGGGTAGCGGTATGGCTTAGTTATTTATCAACTCAGTTTACCTTACCCCTTGGCCGATTGAAACAAACATTCTTTATCTCAAGGAGACGACGATAGGGGGTTA
Source organism: Armigeres subalbatus (assembly GCF_024139115.2). Classification (NCBI taxonomy): domain Eukaryota; kingdom Metazoa; phylum Arthropoda; class Insecta; order Diptera; family Culicidae; genus Armigeres; species Armigeres subalbatus. The sequence goes on from NC_085140.1 coordinate 142,443,268, forward strand.
GGGATGCTCTTTGGAAGAGGGGGAGAGTAAGGGGGAGGGCTACTGCTAAGTTATCGATCAACTCAGTGTAACTTCTGAACCTCTTAGCCGATTTCAACCAAATTTGGAACACACATTCTTTATCTTAAGGAGACGACGATAGGGGTTAGGCATGCGCTTTGGAAATAAGAGATGGTATGTGGGGAGGGGT